>NC_052333.1:16428704-16648704 GCF_016432855.1 Salvelinus namaycush | reverse complement strand
ACAGGCAGACTCCAATCAAGTTGTAGAGACATCTCAAGGATGATCAATGGAAAAAGGATGCACCTTTTCTCAATTTAGAGTCTCATAGCAAAGGGTCTGAACACTTTTTTATTTTAATAAATTTGCAAACATTTCTCAAAAACTTTTTTTGCTTTTTCATTATGGGGTGTTGTGTGTAGATTGAGGATTTGTATTGATTTAATCCATTTTAAAATAAGGCTGTAGCGTAACAAAATGTGGAAAAAGTCAAAGGGTCTGAATACTTTCAGAATGCACTGTAGTTTGTCAGGCTCCCTCTCTCTATACCCTCATTCTTTCCTCACTCTTCCCCCTCTTCCTCACTCTCCTATTCCATCCGTTCCTCCTACAATCCATATCTGGTGGCATATGAGGAACTGTACCTGTAACTAATGTCAGATCTGTATAGTTATCATCATACCTTTCTGTCCATCTTTGTTATTGTTGACCCTGCTGGGCTGAGGCATGTAAACAAAGAGACATCCTTACAGCTTGTGGCGGAGTACATGTTTGCGTTGGAGTGTGCGTGCATGTCTGTGTAGGTGACAGAGACAGAGAGGGAGGGAGGGATAGAAAGAAACTCTATGCAAATCCACATTTGTAAACTCTCAGAGAAATACTCTATATAAAATATTATTAGTCCTTGGGGACGAATGGTAGTATTCAGAACTCATCTTATACGATGTGTCCTCCCGTCAGTTAAAGTCACTTTTCCACTTGTTAGACAAGTTGTCTGTTGTCAATCAGGGTATAGATATAGTTGTGGTATCTGGGGCTGAGTCAGATCTGTTATTCAGAGAAAAGGACTCAACTACCCACCAAAAAGAGCTTCTGGATATCAGAACAGCGATTACTCACCTAAAAACTGGACAAAGATTTTTTCTTTAATGAGTCTGACACTGTAACGAATGTTGGAAGGAGAGGACCAAGGTGCAGCGTGGTAAGTATTCATAATACTTTTAATAAATACGAACACTTGAACAAAACAACAAAACAACAAACAAACATTCCTGCAAGGTGCAATACACAAAACAGAAATCAACTACCCACCAAGCACAGGTGGGAATGAGGCTACCTAAGTATGGTTCTCAATCAGAGACAACGATAGACAGCTGCCTCTGATTGAGAACTACACCAGGCCAAACACCTAGAAATACAAAACATAGAACAAAACATAGAATGCCCACCTCAACTCACGCCCTGACCAAACCAAAATAGAGACATAAACAAGGAACTAAGGTCAGGGCGTGACAGACACGAAGGCTGTAATATTGCTCCCGGACAATGCCCAAATCCCCGTCATTCGCATGAAGAAAAGAAGGAAATACAGGGGTCGCAGATCAGGGTGCCTTGTGAGAATTCGCCGGCGAGTGGATAACCCGTCTCTACCATCAGTTCTATTGGTCAACGTGCAATCACTGGAGAATAAACTGGATGAGCTCCATTCGAGACTATCCTACCAACGGGACATTAAAAACGGTAATATCTTATGTTTCACAGAGTCGTGGCTGGTGCACGATGTCTAATATTAAGCTAGTTTCGAGGTATTGCTCGTTTGAGGTAGAGTATCTCATGATAAGCTGTAGACCACACTATCTACCAAGAGAGTTTTCATATATATTTTTCGCAGCCGTCTATTTACCACCACAAACCGACGCTGGGACAAAGCAAACAAGATAATGCTCTTCGAGAAGCAGCGCTCTAATGCACTCTAATGCAGGCAAACTTAAATCCATTATACCTAATTTCTACCAGCCAGGGGGAAAAAACTTGTGCAACCAGGGGGAAAAAACTCTAGACCACCTTTACTCCACACACAGAGACATGTACAAAGCTCTCCCTCGCCCTCCTTTTGGCAAATCTGACCATAATTCTATCGTCCTGATTCCTGCTTACAAGCAAAAACTAAAGCAGGAAGTACCAGTGACTCGATCAATACGGGAGCAGTCAGATGATGCGGATGCTGCGCTACAGGACTGTTTTGCTAGCACAGACTGGAATATGTTCCAGGATTTATCCAATGGCATTGAGGAGTATACCACCTCAGTCACTGGCTTCATCAATAAGTGTATAGACGACATCATCCCAACAGTGACCGTACGTACATATCCCAACCAGAAGCCATGGATTACAGGCAAGGTCCACAACGAGCTAAAGGCTAGAGCTGCCGCTTTCAAGTAGCGGGACACTAATCCGGACTCTTATAAGAAATGCTTATTAGCAGACCCCCATAGTCCCAGTGGCCAAGAAAGCGAAGGTAACCTGTCTAAATGACTACTGCCCTGTAGCACTCACGTCGGTAGCCATGAAGTGCTTTGAAGCGCTGTTCATGGCTCACATCAACCCCATCATCCCAGAAACCCAAGACCCACTCCAACACACACACACACACACACACACACACACACACACACACACACACACACACACACACACACACACACACACACACACACACACACACACACACACAAAATTCGCCCCAACAGATCCTCAGATGACGCAATCTCAATCGCACTCCACACTGCCCTTTCCCACCTGGACAAAAGGAACACCTATGTGAGAATTCTCATTGACTACAGCTCAGCATTCAACACCATAGTGCCCTCAAAGCTCATCCCTAAGCTAAGGACCCTGGGACTAAACACCTCCCTCTGCAACTGGATCCTGGACTTCCTGATGGGCCAGCCCCAGGTGGTAAGGGTAGGTAACAACATATCTGCCACGCTGATCCTCAACACTGGGGCCCCTCAGGGGTGCGTGCTTAGTCCCCTCCTGTACTCCCTGTTCCCCCACAACTGTGTGGCCAAGCACAACTCCAACATCATCATTAAGTTTGCTGACCACCCAACGGTGGTAGGCCTGATCACCGACAATGATGAGACAGCCTATAGGGAGGAGGTCAGAGACCTGGCAGTGTGGTGCCAGCATAACAACCTCTCCCTCAATGTGAGCAAGACAAAGGAGATGATCGTGGACTACAAGAAAAAGTGGGCTGAACACGCCCCTATTCACATCAATGGGGCTGTAGTGTTGCGGGTCGAGAGTTTCAAGTTCTTTGGTGTCCACATCACCAACAAACTATCATGGTCCAAACACACCGAGAAAGTTGTGAAGAGGGCACGACAACGCCTTTCCCCCTCAGGAGACTGAAAAGATTTGGCATAGGTCCCAAGATCCTCAAAAAGTTCTACAGCTGCCTCACCGAGAGCATCCTGACCAGTTGCATCACCGCCTGGTATGGCAACTGCTCGGCATCCGACCGTAAGGCATTACAGAGGGTAGTGCCCCAGTACATCATTGGGGCCAAGCTTCCTGCCATCCAAGACCTATATACTGGGCAGTGTTAGAGGAAGGCCCAAAAAAGGCCCCCCAAAAACTTTACCCCTACCTAAGTGTACAAATGACCTATTTAGTAAATATTTTCTTAACTCTATTTTCTTAACTACATTGTTGGTTAAGGGTATGTAAGGAACCATTTCACGGTAAGCATTACACCTGTTGTATTCGGCGCATGTGACAAATAACATTTGATTTTATATGACCCCCTTTCAGACCTCCACTCATTTACACCCCTTTTATGGGGGGTGGGGGGGTGTTGTTATATCATGGGGTCTGTTTTGTATTTCAAATTAGGGAGGTGTTAAACACTAGAAGTATAAATTAATTTACCTGCTAAGAAGCAGAGAACCATTCACACAGACCCAATGCCTGCATTTTTACAGGGTCTGTGAAAATGCAGGAATCATGACTAGGTCTTTAGTGGGGTTTTAATTTACCCTGTTTTTGTTTTTTACCCCATTCCTCTTTGAGATATACAACAAAGCAGACATGGTAAATTTGTGGCATTTTGGTGTGTGTATGAAAGGGATAATGTGAAGCAGTCATGGTTGTTCTACAAAAATGTTTCTCCAAGGCAGGTTGAGCTTCTGACACCATGGTGTGATGTTACTGGCTATTCAACCCCCTCCCCCGTATCCCTTTGGCTACAAGGAATGTGAATTCCAGTCCTAACTACCACTACAATGCTATTGCCAACGTTTTATATTTGTTTACCAGAGAGCTAGCCACCATGCTTGCTAACCTTTTAGTTTTATAAACCAGAGCGCTAATATCCACCGTGCTGCTAACCCATTAGCTTTCTTTACCAGAGAGCTAGCAACCATGCTAACCTTGTAGCAAACCAGACAGCTAGCCACCATGGTAACATTTAGCTTTGTATACCAGAGATAGCCATTAGCCACCATGTAAATTGTTTAGCTTTATGTTACTGTTATTATTCTACTTTGAAAGAAGGAGGTTTATGTGTGTGTGTGGGGGGGGGGGCATTCTGTGCTTAGGGGGAGAGGGAGCAGTAATGTCCGGTGCACTAATGAAATACAATAACTCACTTCGCTGTAGCTCTGCTTCACTGAAAGGGTTTTTATGGGTGTGTGTGTGTGTGTGTCTATGAGCGAGTGTGTGTGACATCCTTCCCAGAAGGCCCCCAGGCTCCCCAGTCCACAACCCATTTCACACACCTTCCATGTTTTCCTTCCTCTGGTGTGTGTATGTATTTGCGTGGGTTTATGTGCAATGTTTCCGCTTACGTGGGTGAGTGTATGTGTGACATGCATGCATACATAGAAGGTCAAATATGTGTCATTCTCTCCTGTCATTGGCAGTTGTACTATCACATACCATAGGGGCGGCAGGTAGCCTAGTGGTTTAGAGTGTTGGGCCAGTAACCGAAAGGTTGCTGATTCAAATCCCTGAGCCAGCAAGGTGGGAAAAATGCCCTTCTGCCCTTGAGCAAGGCAGTGGACATTGATTTAAGGCAGCTCACCCCACCTCTCTGATCCAGGCTGTATCACATCTGGCCGTGATTGGGAGTCCCATAGGGCGGCGCACAATTGGCTCAGCGTCGTCCGGGTTTGACCAGGGTAGGCCGTCATTGTAAATAAGAATTTGTTCTTAACTGGCTTGCATAGTTAAATGAAGGTAAAATATATATATATATTTTTTTATTCAAATGCGGAAGACACAGTTCGGTTGAATGCATTCAGTTGTGCTAAGTATCCCCTTTCCCTTCCCTTTCCCATAGGAACCTGTCTTTCTTTTCTTCTTTTAAAATGGTAATGCTTTATTGGGACCTGAGAGCTGAACACAGGGAGCAGAGAATAGAGCCTGGTCTTGGCTTTATGACTTTATGGTCAAGGGTCACACAGCCTGCTTAGTGGGGTCATAAACAGTTATAAAGCCTGCATAAATGGTTACAATAGCTAGGAGGACAGTGGTTGTGATCAGGAGTGGATTGGGGTGGTGTGTGTGCGTGACTCTGTGAATTATTTGTCCCTAAAGGCCTCCTCTGGTTCTAGAATGTTCTGTGTAGAATTTACAACCCCCGCTAACGTGGTAGCACACCTATGATGTCAGCTTTTCTCTGAAACACATCTTGTTTCTGTGTCATGTGCTTTCTGTGTGTTTGTTGTTGTCAACGTGTGTGTGTTGTGTTGTCACTCAGGCTCATGGAATGCCTAGAGAATTTGTCTGTGTGTTTGTTTAACTATGCTTATGGGTACCAGAAGGCCTCACAAGGATACTAAAACAAGGAAAATTCAGACAATTTTTGGTCCCCACAAGGATTGTGTGTGTGTGTGTGATGTATTCTTGGAGGCTATGAATCTGGGGAATTGGGGAATCTACTCCTCCTGCTAGTGGATCCTGTGTGGGTTAGTCAATAATATTAAATCCATTCCAGGTGTTATGTAATCCACAAGAAACCCCAGCCTGTGTGTGTGACTCATTGTTACAGCTGACATGATAGTGGTGGTGAAGTCCCTATAGTAATTGTCTTTATACAACTGGCCATGTAATCTATCTACAGTGAAAACATGACACTACTGTTCTCTCTGTAAGTCTCATCTCAACATCACAACAATGGTCAAAATCCTTCAGCCAGTTTCTGTCTCTTCTCAGAAAAGCAAAACTTTATTTTGTGTGTCTAATGATCAATTAGAATATGTAATTAAAGGGATGCTGAATGCTCAATTATGTTGGTTTTTCCTCCTTCATATTGAAATATCAAAGTCCTTTTTTAGTTAGTCCAATCTATCTGATGTCTTTGAAAAAAGGGAAAGGAAAAACAACATGATAAGAAGAGTGAAGAGCAGATGTGTTTTAGGATCTAATGATCAGGATGATTCAGCTCATTGGTTGGAGATGGAAGACTTTCTCTCCTGTCTGACCCTCACCCCTCCATCTATATGCAGCTGCATTCCATCCTTTTGTTCTGCCCTCCCCTTGGAGAGGTTGAAGAAGGGGGATGGGAGGAGGTGTGGAGGGGCTGGAGGAGGAAAAGAGAGGGATGGAGCAGAGGATAAAAGGAAAGGAGTAGCATAAAGTAAAGTGTGTGTGCGTGAGTCATTATATCATGCCTCCCCTGGGACCGTAGCCATTATTGATGGATTGATTGCTGTTCCCACCCCCCTCCGCTCTACTCACATTGGACAACATTGATCCCTGTCGCTCTGGGATTTGTCGCTCAGCGCATATTTAATTAGTCTTTTGTTACCAATCACAGTGTATAGGAGTTTGGGGTAATTCTAATGGTTACGTGTGACTATCAATGAGTCAGCATTAAATCATTTAATTTATTTTATATTTAAATATAATTCAATGTGTTGAAATTATAGATGTATCAATGCATTTGGTTATGATCAGTTGTTGATGATCTTTTGGAAGGTTTCACTTAGTGAGTCAGTTTCTTGAAACCAAATATAAGCTTATGTGTGTGTACGTGTGTGTACTAACCCTTCTTATTGGTGTATTGATCCATAAAGCCCCATATAGCCTTGTCTTATCTCACTGTCAGCCCTCTGAGCCTGAGGAGGATCAGGGGATGTGTTCAATCAAACAGGCACTGCAGCATTTACATGTCAACACACCTCATAGTCAATAAAAAAAACATCTCCCAATGGTTTCTGATCTCATACACTCACCATGACAATTAATGCTTAACATATTAAAGCACTTAACCCATTAGAAAACGATATATTATATATTTGATCATGTTTTGATAGCATGATTTAATGAACTCTCTACCTCTCTCGTCTAGGTGTTTCTGTTTTTCTGTGAGACGTGCTCGGTGCCGATCTGTAGGGAGTGTAGTGTGGGCAGACACGTGGGCCACAGCTTCGTCTATCTACAGGATGCTGTCCAGGACTCCAGAGCCATCACCATCCAGCTACTGGCCGACGCACAGCAAGGAAGACAGGCTGTACAGGTGAGTGTCTGGGTGTGTGTGTCAAATCGAATAAATCAAATTTTATTTGTCACATGTGCCAAATACAACCTTACCGTGAAATGCTTACTTACAAGCCCTTAACCAACAATGCAGTTTTGAGAATTTAAGAGTTAAGAGAATATTTACTAAAAAACTAGTAAAATAAAAGGAACACAATAAAAATAACGAGGCTATATACAGGGGGTACTGGTACCGAGTCAATGTGCAGGGTTGTTTTTGTCCCAGCACCAGTTTAGAAATGTGGGATATTCTGCATATCACCCACACTCTCCTATCACTGTAGCATGGGGTTAGACATAGCCAGCTGGCCCTGGGAGGGGGTGGGTCGCCTGGGGTGACGGGGGTAGGGGATAGGACTGGGGGTCAAAGGGGAGGGAGTGGATAGGGGGAGGAGAGGAGGGGAGGGCAGAGAATGGCATTTACGCAAGTTACGCATGTGAAAGAGAGGAAGTGAGGGGGAGGAGGTGAGACGGGGAGGAGGTGAGACGGGGAGGATGAGAAGAGGAGAGAGAGAAGAGGGATGGTAAAGCAGGATGAGGGGAGGGGAAGAGAGGGGGTGAAACAAGAGGGGAGTATAAGGGGAGACGGGTAAGACGGAGGAAGGGAGAGAAGATGGGTGTTACTGATTATGCTAGATAGTATCTAGTCAGCCATGGTGTTGATACCCATGTCCTCCCACACAGCCACGTGTTCACTGACAAGCAGCTGGCACTGAGACTGAGAAAAATGTTATCCAATTTTATTGGTCGTGTAAATACATAGATTTGCAGATGTTATCGCAGGTGCAGCAAAATGCTTGTGTTTCTAGCTCCAACAGTGCAGTAATACCTGCAATAATAAGATAAACAATACATACATAATAATAAATTTAAAAAATGATATATTAGAACGAGCAAAACCTTTACACATAAATAGTATTCTATTAATTGGTTATAGAAAATATGGTTATAGAAAATATGGAAAATATGGTTATAGAAAATCTTTACTTTAAGAAACACCTTTATTGTTGTACAGTGTTGTGTTATTAGACATGGATTTTGAGAGTAGGTTTGCCTATTAGTACCAAAGGGTTAACTGTTAAAAAACAGTTACTGATGTAATCACTCTGTCTGACACACATTCTCTGAATGTCCACTGGAGACCGCAGAATTATGTTCACTCCCTCTGAACTGTTGAGAATGGTTTGGAAACAGATGGGTATGATGCTGAAAAGGATGCTTTGTTACAGTACTTCCTGGAAACCAGAGTTACCAGGAGTTGTGAGATTTTATGTAACCTCCATGGAACGTTGGGCAATGTTGTGAACTTCGACACTGGAAGGTGTGTGTAAAGCCAGGTGTACAGTAAACGACTTTCAAAATCCTAAAATCGCTGAGACTCTCACATGAAACAACCATCTTTCCTTTAGTTTTTTGTGTCTTGCCAACATAGTGGCGCGCACACTGAACAATGTGGAACAGACAGGGGTCACACACTACAAGATTCTTCACGTGGTTGTGAGGAGTCTCCATACCACGCTGTCTCGCTAAAACAATGATGTGATGATGAGATTATATTTTACGTAGCTACAACGAGCTGTGGCTCAAAGCAGCCTCGGAAATATTTTCAGTCAGACATTCACGCTTGCCATACAGAGTTGTAATATCTAGCTAACATTTTGAATTGAATAACATTGCTTGTGAACTTCAGAGCTGTAACGATTTGACACATTGGCTTTGGCAAGTACAAATGCATACTAGTAGTAGTCATGGCCCCTGCTCGAGAGTCTACACATTCTGGGTGATGCAAAACAATGTCATCATCTCACTGGTTTCTTCTCAGGCAAGCTCTCATTGGCTATGTCTGATTACCGTTCTCAAAACTTGTCTTTGCAGATCTCACGCTACAAGAGTATTGCAAATGTTGTGCCGATAAAATGAAATGTGTTTGAAAATATTGGGACATCAAAGATGAGATCTGTAGCCCTCAGATTGCGTCTCATTAAGCGAGCGTTGGTGACGGCCGTTCGCACCGAGTAGGCAACGACATGGGGATTTCTCCAATCTCAAAAACTTGTCTGGGACAGCTAAATCGGGGCCGACATCGTGTAGTGTACACCTGGCTTTACCCTGGTCAGGACTGAGCGTAACCCTGAAACACTATCTAGTCCAGCAAGCTAAGCCAAGGTTACGTTATGTACGTCATAAGAAGAGTCCACATTATTGTCACTCTACAACTAGTCCCTCTCTCTATATCCTGATACAGACCTCGTACAGGCACACACACCACCTCTGTACCAGAATAGTTCTGCCCACTCCACATCCATTATCTCCTCTGACCTCCGACCCTGGACTTGTGACCTGCTGGTTGGCCGGAGCTGCCTTACGCTGCTTTCTGATTGGTCAATTGTACCTCCTGTGTCCCAAGCTGCTGCTGTATTGGCCACATGTACCATGATCAGCCTTATGGATGCTTAACAGTTGAATACATTTTACATTAAATATATATATTTTTTTGTTATTTAGCAGACACTCTTATCCAGAGCAACTTGCAGTAGTGCGTGCATATATTTTCATACTGGTCCCCTGTGGGAATTGAACCCACAACCCTAGAGTTGCAAGTGCCAAGCGCTACCAACTGAGCCACACAGGACAAGGACCACATACTGTATCTCCCAGTTCATTAATTCAATGTCATTTGAGTTACGCATTTGAGCTTACAATTAGTCCTACATCTCCCTCTCTCTCTCCTATTACTCTCTTCCCCCCTCTCTTTCTCTGTCAGTATTGATGAAGCCATTCCCCTCCTCCCTTCCTGCTGTTGTCTCCAGGGGTCCTGATATGCTGAACCTTTAGCTGCCCGTCCCAAACGGCCAGCGGGAGAAGAAAGGACCCTGCTGTCAGGCTTTGTTCCCCAGGGTGTGGGTCTTTAGCCATGGATCAGGGGTCAATGACCTCAGGGGGATTTAGGTGACCTTTGACACCCCACTCCGGGTGATGTCACAAAAGAGCCCCTCCCCCCAACAGTGTGAGGTCCAAATCACCCCTGACCCCCCAAATGAAGGAGGGAGAGGTACAGACTGATAAAGAGAGAGTGTAGGAAAAGAGTGATAAAGACAAGAGGGAGAGAGTGGAGGAAAAGAGTGATAAACAGAGGGGGAAGAGTAAGGAGAAGGGGGAAAAGAAATGGAGGGAGGGAGAGACATAAATGACAAACAATATACAAAACATTAAGGACACCTGCTATTTCCATGACATAGACTGACCAGGTGAATCCAGGTGAAAGCTATTAAGGACACCTGCTCTTTACATGACATCGACTGACCAGGTGAATCCAGGTGAAAGCTTATTGATGTCACTTAAATCCTCTTCAACCAGTGTAGATGAAGGGGAGGAGACAGGTTAAATAATGATGTTTCTGCCTTAAAACAATTGAGACATGGATTGTGTATGTGGAGGGTAAATGGGCAAGACAAAACATTTAAGTGCCTTTGGAAGGGGTATGGTAGTATGTGCTAGGTGCACCGGTTTGTGTCAAGAACTGCAACGCTGCTGGGTTTTTCACACACAACAGTTTCCCGTGTGTATCAAAAATGGTCCACCACCCAAAGGACTTCCAGCCAACTTGACACAACTGTGGGAAGCATTGGAGTCAACATGGGCCAGCATCCCTGTGGAACGCTTTAGAGACCTTGTCCATTGAGGTTGTTCTGAGGGCAAAATGGGGCGGTGCAACTCAATGTTAGGAATGTGTTCCTAATGTTTGGCATACTCAGTGTATACCAGTAATATAGAATTGAATGTGTTTGAAAATGATTTTCCATACATTTTCCATTAGGTCCCCTTGATGATTTTTACCTCACTATTTTAACATTTCTGCAGTTTCCTTTAAAATGTAACCTCTCATCAGTGGTGGAGTGGAGGGAAAATGCTTTTTACACACCTTTTGTATTTGGCGCCAGCGTTTACCTACCTTTTGCGGAAAAATGCATTGAAAATATAGGAAGCATTACTTTACTCACAGTGAACAGCAATAAGTGTTTACCCAACTATTTCTCAGATTTTTTACCACTACATCACTTCCTCTCATATAGAGTGAGAACAACATGGTGGTCAAAGTGACAATGCTCCCTCTACTACTTCATATCTTCTTACTCACTCTACTACTTCATATCTTCTTACTCATTCTACTACTTCATATCTTCTTACTCATTCTACTACTTCATATCTTCTTACTCACTCTACTACTTCATATCTTCTTACTCACTCTACTACTTCATATCTTCTTACTCACTCTACTACTTCATATCTTCTTACTCCCTCTACTACTTCATATCTTCTTACTCCCTCTACTACTTCATATCTTCTTACTCCCTCTACTACTTCATATCTTCTTACTCCCTCTACTACTTCATATCTTCTTACTCCCTCTACTACTTCATATCTTCTTACTCACTCTACTACTTCATATTTTCTTACTCACTCTACTACTTCATATCTTCTTACTCCCTCTACTACTTCATATCTTCTTACTCCCTCTACTACTTCATATCTTCTTACTCCCTCTACTACTTCATATCTTCTTACTCATTCTACTACTTCATATCTTCTTACTCATTCTACTACTTCATATCTTCTTACTCCCTCTACTACTTCATATCTTCTTACTCCCTCTACTACTTCATATCTTCTTACTCCCTCTACTACTTCATATCTTCTTACTCATTCTACTACTTCATATCTTCTTACTCCCTCTACTACTTCATATCTTCTTACTCCCTCTACTACTTCATATCTTCTTACTCCCTCTACTACTTCATATCTTCTTACTCATTCTACTACTTCATATCTTCTTACTCATTCTACTACTTCATATCTTCTTACTCCCTCTACTACTTCATATCTTCTTACTCCCTCTACTACTTCATATCTTCTTACTCCCTCTACTACTTCATATCTTCTTACTCATTCTACTACTTCATATCTTCTTACTCATTCTACTACTTCATATCTTCTTACTCCCTCTACTACTTCATATCTTCTTACTCCCTCTACTACTTCATATCTTCTTACTCCCTCTACTACTTCATATCTTCTTACTCCCTCTACTACTTCATATCTTCTTACTCCCTCTACTACTTCATATCTTCTTACTCCCTCTACTACTTCATATCTTCTTACTCACTCTACTACTTCATATCTTCTTACTCACTCTACTACTTCATATCTTCTTACTCACTCTACTACTTCATATCTTCTTACTCATTCTACTACTTCATATCTTCTTACTCCCTCTACTACTTCATATCTTCTTACTCATTCTACTACTTCATATCTTCTTACTCACTCTACTACTTCATATCTTCTTACTCACTCTACTACTTCATATCTTCTTACTCACTCTACTACTTCATATCTTCTTACTCACTCTACTACTTCATATCTTCTTACTCCCTCTACTACTTCATATCTTCTTACTCACTCTACTACTTCAAAAGCCACTGCTCATGTTGAGAAAGAGTTGGGAACTACCAGCAATGTTAGGAGGGATGTAGTGTCATTGTGTTGTGTGAGGTTATGTGCTATTCCTGACCCCCAGATATCCTGTGTCCTGTCTAGTTCCTGTATTTTAGTATGTCATAACAGAGCAGGTGCCTGGTCACGTAAGAGTGTGATGATGTGTCATAGAGTGTCTTTAAAGGGGCACTGCAGTTGTTACATCCATTTGTGGACTTATAAATGAATGATATGTACCCCAATGATTCTTGAAAAATATAACGAATAAATAAATGCTTCATGAGCTTAGTTCAGCTGTCGTACCCCATCAGAACTCAAAACATAAGCTTGTTTTACTCCAACGTTTGTAAACTAAGTAAATGTAAACCAACATTGTATAGCCTCAAAACATTGTTAAATCTATACTTTTGATAGCATGGATGGTCAGTCCTTGCATCTACAGCTTTGTCTATGGTTTTTGAGAGCGATTACATGTCTCCAGCCCCATCCCTCAGCTTTTTACTGAATGTTTTGTTATTGTTTTAACTGCGGATTACACCTTTAAGTCATATCTCCTGGCCACTTCCTGTTTCCTGCATGATGTAGTTGATATTCCTGTGTGGAGTTGACTATGGACCAACCAGGAGGAGGTGTGTGATTGTTCAAACCCCCTGTTATATTCTATTACCTCTGCTGTAGCTGAGTATATGAGGAAGTGTGCTATTTATGACCTTGTTAGTTCTTCTTCATTTGAGAATGAGGAAAGTCCAGTGGTGTTGTATGATATTTCTAACCCTATCATGTTCCCCTGTTATAGCTGAGTATGGAGAAGGTGAGGGTGGTGTTTTGTCAAATCTCTAACCTGTTATTTATCAAATGGCCCAGGTTATAGCAGAGCATCTAGAAATCAAGACCAAGGTGGTGGTGTGTATTATTTCTAACCATGTAATATTGTGTTCCCCTGTTCTAGCTGAGTATGGAGAAAGCCCAAGCCATAGTGGAGCAGGTAGAAATCAAGGCCAAGGTGGTTCAGACAGAGGTGAAGAACATCATCTTCAGACACAAGAAAGCCCTGGAGGAGAGAGAGTGTCAGCTACTCTGGAGGGTAAGTCTTTTCTCCATCTGTCTCTGTGTCTCTGTCTCCTCTTTCTCTCTCTCTCTCTCTCTCTCTAGTTTACATGGTTAGAGAGCTGGTCTAACAGGTGTTCAGTCACTGTTTGACTGACCTGTTTTAAACAAAAGATGTGTTTCTACAGTAGACATGTTATGAAATAGGAATCACAGGAGGTTGTTGGCACCTTAATTAGGGAGGACGGGCTCGTGGTATTGGCTGGAGTGGAATGGTATCAAATACATCAAACATATGGTTTCCATGTGTTTGATGCCATTCCATTTGCTCCGTTCCAGCCGTTGTTATGGGCAGTCCTCCCCTCAGCTGCTGCCACTGGTGGGAATCTGTTCACACATCTAGACACTGGTTCTACATGTTTGGTTCTACATGTCTGCATACCCACCTAACGGTGTAGGGGAGTATTTGCATGTAGCTGGAATGTGAGGTGTGGTATGTTGGATTTTTACACGTGTTGCTGACACAGGTATGACCATGTGGCCCCAGGCCTCAGAACCAGGAAGCGGGACCTAATTCTCCCTGTCCACCCACATGACTTACGACTTTACTAGTGCTTTGTGTGTGTGTCTGTGTGTGTGTTTGACTCAGCCAGTGTTTACGAACCTCTTTCTTTACCTGGCCTAAATGCAGAGTGAAACCTGACCCATTGAAGATTCAATAACAAATAGAGTAAACTGTACCCAGTATCTCCAGGCTCTGATACACAACTCTCTCTGACTCTGAAGAGGAAGTCTTGGATTTAGAATCAAAATGGGCTGCTGTTGGAGCTCAATAATAAGATATATCAACTCATGTGAAACCCAGAGAGCCAATGGTAACATATGCACATACTCACAGACAAGTTAAAGGAAAATGTGATTTGATTTAAAGGGAAATGCAACCATTTTTATCTTCATATTCATCATCTCCAGCACCACCATCAACATATGTGAAAATGGCATGTTTCTATGTTTTGTAGAAAAAAAGATAAAGGAAGATAAATGTTTCCAACAACATAATCGGTGTACATTATGTGATTTTAACCAAATATGAGTAGGCCTTGCTTACTAATTGCTATTTACACGGTTGGGGTCGTGCTGGAGATTATGAATATTACGTTTTTTTTTTAAAGGCCCTTTAATATGCAGAATACTCATATTTGTGTGAGTGTGTATGTTTGGGAGTGTGTTCGAAAGGTGCAGGGGCTGGCGAGAGGAGATCATGGTTTTAATCATGTAATCAAAAAGACACTGCTGGCCCGCCACACGCACACACACCCTTCATGTTTTAACATGTCAGAGGTGGACCCATAGCTTTAACCTGATCCTCACCAATCTACCATTAAAACCAACCTTTACTCATAGCCTTCCGCTAGCACCATTAAAAACTACAGCTGCTGGCGGTGTGTGTGTGTGCGCGCGCATGTTAGACCTGGGGCGATAAACCGCAAATTACCGTAATGATCACTTATCGCAGGCATTTTGCTGATATCGTTCATTGAGTAGCCACGATAAGTAGCCTATACTATATATTGTTGTGCCAATTTATGGCTACAACCATCAAACTAGTATTAGTAGTATTTTTATTTATTTTTTACTGTGGTTTATCGCATAAATTCAGGCAATTTATCACGATATAGATTTTTGTACATATCACTCAGCTTGTGTGTGTGAGGTCAGAAGATAATAGAGGAGGTTTTCACTTACCTTGTTCTCTCTTTAACCTGTCTGGCACCGGGGTTCCGCTAGCGGAACTTCTCCCACATTCCACTGAAAAGGCAGAGCGCGAAATTCAAAAAATATTTTTGAGAAATATTTACCTTTCACACATTAACAAGTCCAATACAGCAAATGAAAGATACACATCTTGTGAATCCAGTCAACATGTCCGATTTTTTAAATGTTTTACAGCGAAAACACCACATATATTTATGTTAGCTCACCACCAAATACAAAAAAGGACAGACATTTTTCACAGCACAGGTAGCATGCACAAAGCCAACCTAACTAACCAAGAACCAACCAAACTAACCAAGAAACAACTTCATCAGATGACAGTCTTATAACATGTTATACAATAAATCTATGTTTTGTTCGAAAAATGTGCATATTTGAGGTATAAATCAGTTTTACATTGCAGCTACCATCACAGCTACCGTCAGAAATAGCACTGAAGCAGCCAGAGTAATTACAGACACCAACGTCAAATACCTAAATACTCATCATAAAACATTTCTGAAAAATCGATGGTGTACAGCAAATTAAAGACAAACATCTTGTGAATCCAGCCAATATTTCCGATTTTTTAAGTGTTTTACAGCGAAAACACAATATAGCATTATATTAGCTTACTACAATAGCCTACCACACTACCGCATTCATTCATCAAGGCACGTTAGCGATAGCAATAGGCACGTTAGCGATAGGGAATAAACCAGCAAAAGATATTAATTTTCACTAACCTTCATAAACCTTCATCAGATGACAGTCCTATAACATCAGGTTATACATACACTTATGTTTTGTTCGAAAATGTGCATATTTAGAGCTGAAATCAGTGGTTATACATTGTGCTAACGTAGCATCTTTTTCCCAGAATGTGCGGATATTTTTATGACACTCAACTATTCTGACCAAATAACTATTCATAAACGTTACTAGAAAATACATGTTGTATAGGAAATGATAGATACACTAGTTCTTAATGCAATCGCCGTGTTAGAATTCTAAAAATAACTTCATTACGACATCCAGCTTAATTATAGCGAGAGCGTGTCCAAAATCTGGGCGCAAACTACTAGTACAACATGTTCGACAGATATATGAAATAGCATCATAAAATGGGTCCTACTTTTGATGATCTTCCATCAGAATGTTGTACAAGGGGTCCTTTGTCCAGAACAATCGTTGTTTGGTTTTAGAATGTCCTCTTCTCCAGTCAATTAGCACGGAAAGCTAGCAAAGTAGCGCGAAGCTCTCCTTCCTGAACAAAGGCACACAACGCAACACGCCTAACATCCCGAATAAATTTCAATAATCTAATAAAACTATATTGAAAAAACATACTTTACGATGATATTGTCACATTTATCAAATAAAATCAAAGCCGGAGATATTAGTCGTCTATAACGACAGCCTTTCAGAAGGCAATACCAGGTCCCTTCGCGCGCGCTCCAGAAAACAGGAAACTGGTGACACGTCATACAAAGAGCTTTTATTCGACCCCAGGTCAAGTTATACACTCCATTTCTTCTCTCACTGCCTGTCGACATCTAGTGGAAGACGTATGAAGTGCATGTATACTAATAAATATCAAGGACATTTATAGGCAGGCCCTAGAACAGAGCATCGATTTCAGATTTTCCACTTCCTGTCAGGAAGTTTGCTGCAAAATGAGTTCTGTTTTACTCACAGATATAATTCAAACGGTTTTAGAAACTAGAGAGTGTTTTCTATCCAATAGTAATAATAATATGCATATTGTACGAGCAAGAATTGAGTACGAGGCCGTTTAAATTGGGCACGATTTTCCCCCAAAGTGAAAACAGCGCCCTCTGTCCTCAACAGGTTAAAGCCCTCATATATACCCACAGAACCCAGCTTCACTTTTCTCTCCTGATATAGTCATTAAAGGCTAACCCCGTTACATACACACACACACTCGCTCCTTCTCTTTGAAATCTAAGCAGTCTTTTGTGTGTGAGGGCACGTGCATGAGTGAGGGAGGGAGAAGGAGTACACCTAAAGAGGAGATAGGGAGATTGTGTGCATGCATGTGTGTGCAAGTCTGTGTGTGTGTATTCTGTGTGTCTGTGTGTGTCTGTGTGTCTGTGTGTGTGTGTGTGTCTGTGTGTGTGTGTGTGTGTGTGTGTGTGTGTGTGTGTGTGTGTGTGTGTGTGTGTGTGTGTGTGTGTGTGTGTGTGTGTGTGTGTGTGTGTGTGTATGTGTGAGACAGAAAGATCCAGGTTGGGGGCTCCCTCCCGTCTCCGTAACAGGATTATCCCTGATTCAAACCACACTTCTACTTCCAACAGGGTCTAACAAAGACCCCCTATCTCTTTTAGAGCCTCCTTTGTTTCTGCTAAAAGGCTCTATTTAACATAGAACCAGACAGGCTGGGGGTTTAGTCCTTCTCTTTAACATAGGAAGAGGTTGGCCTTTTGTTAAGTTTTGTGTAGTAATGTTATTAACCCCCCCCCCCCCCCATCCCTCCTTCCTCTGTTGAATGGCCTTTTCAGTCAGTCAGTACTGTCACTGTATTACCCTTTACAGACTTTACGGTATGTTTCCTGTAAACAAAACAAAACATCTGCTGTTTTTTAGAGCCCAATTCCTACAGTCCCATTTTTACCACATGACCCCTTTTATATCTCCCGTTCACATGCCGGCACATTTAAGGATTGGGAATAGAGTGGGCCGATGCGGGCGGACGTCTATTTGACCAAATCCATTGAATATACACTATCACAAAGAAATCCATTATTCATTAGTTTAGGCAGGTCCTAAAAAACATTATAAGACTAATAAAACGTATTTTCAAAATAATAGAATGGCAATGCACATGAAATCAATTGTTCTTTTGTTCATTAAACAGACAAGACACACTTAGGCTCCCCTGATCACAGTCAGTGGTGGGAAAAAGTACTCAATGCTCATACTTGAGTAAAAGTAAAGATGCCTTACTAGAAAATGACTCAAGTAAAAGTGAAAGTCAGCCAGTAAAAGTCTAAAAGTAGAGTCCCCTTCTTAAGCTCAGCAGATAGATCAACTCGGGGCAGCTACTGTGGTGTTGATTTATTGCCACCACTTCGTAGGTACAGTAATAGTGACTGAAATGAGTAAAACTGAAATATAGAAAGAAAAGAACAATGAGTATGACTTATTGTGTGCTAGCTGAATACTAGGCTTAATTCTCAATAATAACACAGCATGTATTTGTATACATGTTCATGAACACAGAAATATGCAGCATTATGCATTAAATTGGATGTAAATAATTCCCCAAAACATGACAAGATCAAATGCACTGAACAGATATCCATGTGGCTATCAAGAAGATTCATGAATCTCATTAAAAACGACTATTCATACAAAATATCATCATGAATTGAATGCCAAATATGTTATGATTAATTTTACTTACAGGCAATGCTTCTACAAAATGATAGCAAGAAGGATGGAGTTTCATAACGTCTGCAGCTGCACAGTGTGACTTTCACCATTTTGGAATGTAAACAATTCTTCTTCTACAGGGTTTAGCATATTAAACGAACAACACACATCAACATAGGATAGTGGCCCCCAAGTGGTCGATAATGGAATTACACGATAGCCTAAATGAACTCAAACCCAACTACAGGGGCCAGAACAATTGTGTTTTATATATACTTAAGTATAAAATTAAATGTAGTTGCTAATATATACTTAAGTATCAAAAGTAAAAGTATGAATCCTTTTTAAATCCCTTATATTAAGCAAATCAGACGGCACAATTTAGTTTTTATTTTATTTACGGATAGCCAGGGTCACACTCCAACACTCAGACATAATTTAAAAGCAAAGCATTTGTGTTTAGTGAGTCCGCCAAATCAGAAGCAGTAGGGATGACCAGGGATATTCTCATGATAAGTGTGCGAATTGGATCATTTTCTGTCCTGATAAGCATTCAAAATGTAACGACTACCTTTGGGTGTCAGAAAATGTATGGAGTAAAAAGTACATAGTTTTCTTTAGGAATGTAGTAAAGTAAAATTTGTCAAAGATATAAATAGTAAAGATACCCAATAAAACTACTTAAGTAGTACTTTAAATAATGTTTACTTTACACCACTGATCACAGTCAACATACATGTTTTAAAGTAGGCTAAGAATATAGTAAAATATACCGGATCAAATACAAATAATATTTTCCCCACATAACGTCACGACAATCTGTGAAACCGAACCCAAGGCAAGCCCATGCGTTTTTGATACACGTTTCATCTCTTTCCTACTCTTACTCAGTTTTGTTTGGGAGCAGGCGTAGGGTCTTACATTCAATCAGATCAAATGTATTTATAAAGCCCTTTTTACATCAGCCGATGTCACAAAGTGCTGTACAGAAACCCAGCCTAAAACCCAGAACAGCAAGCATTGCAGATGTAGAAGCATCATCAAGATACCAATAGAAATTAATAGCAATCTATATTTTCTAAAGCATGTGCGTCTCGTGTTCATATTTCACAACATCTGCGGGCTTTTGAAGTTGCCTATACACGATCGATCAAAATAATAGACCTACACTTGATTTAGGCTACATTATTGCATGCTAAATGTTTCTGATCAGCGATAGATGAGCAAAGAAATAGATGAGATATACCACCTCCACTTATTTTCCCAGCCAGAGAATTAAACAAATATGCAGATGGAGATTCAGTGAAACAACATCACATTGACGATTAAGACAAATCACAGGCTTTTGGTCGGGAGTAGGCCTAGGTTACTAATCGACAGAGTGAAGAGCAAAATAATCCACTCGATAAACTACATAAAAATGTTCTGATGAGCAGCACTTACCTCAATTTAGCTAACATTTCCACAGCCTAATTGTAGCGTAACCAATATCCAATTGGAGATTGAGTGATTGATTTATCAAGACGAGTCCCCACGCTTGTCTCAAAGCAGAATAAAATGGTTCTGAAATAGTTGAACACACACTGGTAGGCTATTGCTTCAAATGTATTGTAACAATTGGATGACTTTTGGAATTTCAGTAAGCAAAAATTTGATGCCTTCATTTGTATTAGCCTACTTTATTTCAATATTTTCATCAGTGATATTCATCCCGCAGTAATTTTTTATTGATCCATCCAGTTATGGTTAAGAAAACAGTGCATGTGGTGGGCTATGCAAAGAGATGGGTGAAGTGACATGCCTTGCAAAGTTTAGAACTGGTAGGAATATAGTAGTAACGGGCACTGCCTAGCAACCATCAAGAGCATAGTGCGTGTCAATTTTGCCTCGGCATTACGACTACATTTCATACTAAGCCGTAGGCAGAACTTTACCACAATCATGACTAGGTCGGTTGGCGGCAATACCTTTCATTTATAAAGAGAAGATGTCAGGATGCTGAAGTTAGTGTGAAAACGTCTTGGTTTGAAAGGTGTGCATGTGTTCCACAGGTCACTATAATCTGTACACTGATTTACATTCTACACTTTTTGTCATTTAGAGCAGGGGTCTTCAACCTTTTCTTGCCCAGGGATCCCCACCCAGGCAAACCTGTATGTATTGTCTTCTCACCAGATGAATGATAATGGCAAGGAGAAGTAATCAACATTTAAAAATTAATAGATTTGGTAAATAGTTTTTCATTATTTTGACGCAAGAGGAAGTATAAACTCTAACATAGCCTATTAGCTAGAAAGTTAACTCCAAATATATTTTTGCTAAGAGCAGCTGTTTAGCTGGTTAAACAAAGGTTAGTCGTGTTGGCAAAAATGTATGTCCAAGTCAAGAAAGCTTACCAAAAGCCAGCTGCACTCATGGCCACCTAATCATCCGCAGCTTCCAATTGGCTCATTCATCCTCCTCTCCCCTGTAACTATTCCCCAGACCATCGCTGTAAATGAGAATGTGTTCTCAGCCAACTTACCTGGTAAAATAAGGGTAAAATAAATAAATAAAAATAATAATTGCTGTGACTGGTACTTGCGGGTGCTTTTTCAAAGCCTATGTCAGATACTGCAGTTAGTGTAATTAGCTTCAATGAGTGTCATTTACTCAATATTAAAGTTGAGAAATGAAGTGGAAATAATATCTATCCTCTTTTCTACTCTAGGTATGTCATTCTGTTGCTATCCCTATTCATAAAATATATATGCAGTAAATCATACCCCTGATTGAGAGCAAAACCGTTTTCACACTACTGGAGGTTGCCCTTACCTAATGAATGAATCTCTCTCTTTACCCTTCTCCCACCCTCACTCCCCTCTCCTGTTCCCTCTCCCCCCTCTCCCAGGTTGAGAAGATCCGCCAGCTGAAAGCCAAGTCTCTGTACCTGCAGGTAGAGAAGCTGCATCAGAACCTGACCAAGCTGGACAGCACCATTGCAGCCGTCACTCAGGTATGGGAGAAGTCTCATGTCCCCCTCTGGGGGCGCAAGGCGACCAGGTTTTAAATACAATGTCCAAAGGTATTAAAATCATTATATGGTGTCTGTGTCTCCTCACTTCATAACTCATTAGGTGCTGGACGAGGGCCGTCACCTGGACGTGCTGCTGGCCAGAGAGCGCATGCTGACCCAGATCCAGGAGCTCAAGTCTCTCAGAGGACTGCTGCAGCCACAGGAGGATGACAGGTTCATGTTCATGCCTCCAGACCAGGTAAATAACCGCATTATGTTCACTCCCGCTGACCAGAGGAGAGGGGTTAGAGCCGTGTGGGCTCTCTGTGCACTCTGAGCCAATGTTATTGACTGTTACAGTAATAGTACAACACTGTTGCCAAATTTCTGGTCTCTTTGGACTAATGGAATTATTGACTTGTCTGCCAATTTCATGTACATTATTTTTCTATATCCACTCGTCCATATTATTGATATGATATCATTATTATCTCTCCCAGGCCCTGTACATAGCCATCCAGTCCATGGGGCTGATCAGTAGCGGAGCGTTCGCTACCGTCACCAAAGCTCACGGAGAGGGCCTAAAGACCGCACTCCGCGGCAAGCCTGCCTCCTTCACCGTGATTGGCTACGACCATGACGGGGAGCCCCGCCTCTCGGGCGGTGACGCGGTGTCAGCAGTAGTGATGGCAGCAGTGGATGGTAACCTGTCGGCTGCCGAGGTGTGTGACCACCTGAACGGGTCATACACAGTCAGCTATCTGCCCAAAGCAGAGGGAGAATATCTGGTGTCAGTTCTGGTCTGTAACCAGCACATCATGGGCAGCCCCTTTAAGGTAAAATGTATATTATTGTTATAGTTACAACAACCAAATAATATATATAACCATCTTAAGCCAGTGGTTCCCAAACTGTGGGGCGTGCCTTTTTTTTTAAGGAACTCAATCCGTCTTTCAACTTACTCTTGAAAGTTGTAATAGTAGAATGCACAACAGTCATTTTCGAAATTGGGCAGTGCATCATCAGTTCCTCTTGTCATGTCAGACATTGCATATCTCAGAGAGGTATTTATAACTTGTCAAAAATGTCCAGATCAAATTGCCCATGTCAGCTAACATTTTTTAGCTAGGTTTTGTAACCCATATATTTTGTAGTAATGTTTGAGTCTCTCAAATTAGACATGGCAAAATGTATCAAATTGCAAGATGCAAGAAAATGAGCTTTAAAACTGCAACATTTTCTCTGCACCCCATAATAAAATGTGTAGAATTGCAGGAAATAAGCTTTAAACCTGCAAAAGGTTCTCTCTCCTAGCAAGATGGGTGTGAACCGTTTATATCATGTGCGCGCGCACAGGGGGTGCAGGTATGTTCCCCAATGCTGGGAGGGGGACCTGAGTGAAAAAGTTGGGGAACCCCTGTCTTAAGCAACAATAGAATAATTCAACTTTAACATTGCAGCAGGTAATGTAGAATGTTAAGTTAGAATGTTAACATTCTCCCTGCCTGTGTTCTAAGGTTCTGGTGAAGTCTGGGCGGAGCTACGGCGCCCTGGGGTCCCCGGTGTCTGCGTTCGGTGGTGAGGGTGAGGGGGAGGGGCAGCTATGTCGCCCCTGGGGGATCAGCGTGGACAAGGAGGGATACGTGGTCGTGGCCGACCGCAGTAACAACCGCGTACAGGTAGGTTTCATTCATTTCATGTCGTGGATTTGGTGTCAGCTGTAATCCTCAGGAGAATGTTTCTCTATAGTGAGAGCTGAAGGATTGTGTGTACAGTGGCAACCTAATATCAAGTAAAACAAAACAAAAAATTCCTTCTGCTACTACTCCTATCGTCCAGATCTTTAAGCCGTGCGGTGCCTTCTACCACAAGTTCGGCTCCCTGGGTTCTCGCCCCGGTCAGTTTGACCGTCCAGCGGGCGTGGCATGCGACAGCCAACGCCGGATCATCGTGGCGGACAAAGACAACCACCGCGTACAGGTGTTCACTTTCGACGGGCAGTTCATGCTCAAGTTCGGCGAGAAGGGCACTAAGGTAGAAACTCTCAATCAAATAAAATCCAAATCAAATGTTATTTGTCACATACACGTGTTTAGCAGATGTTATTGTGGGTGTAGCGAAATGCTTGTGTTTCTAGCTCCAACAGTGCAGTAATATCTAACAAGTAATATCTAACAATACACCCAATCTAAAGTAAAGGAATGGAATTAAGAATATATAAATATTTGGATGAGCAATATCAAAGCGGCATAGACTAAGACACATGAGAATAGGATATAATACTGTATATACATATGAGATGAGTAATGCAAAATATGTAAACATTATTAAAGTGACTAGTGTTCCGTTATTAAAGTGTATATAGGGCAGCAGCCTCTAATGTGCTAGTGATGGCTATTTAACAGTCTGATGGCCTTGAGATAGAAGCTGTTTTTAAGTCTCTCGTTCCCAGCTTTGATGCACCTGTACTGACCTCACCTTCTGGATGATAGCGGGGTGAACAGGCCTAGGCTCGGGTGGTTGTTGTCCTTGATGATCTTTTTGGCCTTCCTGTGACATCGGGTGCTGTAGGTGTCCTGGAGGTCAGGTAGCTTACCTCCAGTGATGCGTGGGCAGACCGCACGGGGCGGTGCAGTTGCCATACCAGGCGGTGATGCAGCCCGATAGGATGCTCTCAATTTTGCATCTGTGAGTGTTTTAGGTGCCAAGCCAAATTTCTTCAGCCTCCTGAGGTTGAAGAGGTGCTGTTGCGCCTTCTTCACCACACTGTCTGTGTGGGTGGACCATTTCCGTTTGTCTGTGATGTGTACACCGAGGAACTTGAATCTTTCCACCTTCTCCACTGCGGTCCCGTCGATGTGGATGGGGGGGTGCTCCCTCTGCTGTTTCCTGATGTCCACGATCAGCTTCTTAGTTTTGTTGTCGTTGGGTGAGAGGTTATTTTCCTGGCACCACACTCCCAGGGCCCTCACCTCCCTGTAGGCTGTGTTGTCATTGTTGGTAAACAGGCCTAATACTGTTGTGTCGCCTGCAAACTTGATGATTGAGTTGGAGGCATGCATGGCCACGCAGTCATGGGTGAACAGGGAGTACAGGAGAAGGCTGAGCACGCATCCTTGTGGGGCCCCAGTGTTGAGGATCTGCGAAGTGGAGTTGTTGTTTCCTACCTTCTCCACCTGGGGGCCACCCGTCAGGAAGTATAGGACCCAGTTGCACAGGGCGGGGTTCAGACCCAGGGCCTCGAGCTTAATGATGAACTTGGAGGGTACTATGGTGTTGAATGCCGAGATATAGTCAATGAACAGTATTCTTACACATGTATTCCTCTTGTCCAGATGGGATAGGGCAATCAGTCTCTCACACACACACACTCTTACTTACAGTATATACACACAAACTTTAGAGCTGAACTAATAATGATATTCTACTGTACTCTATTGTAGAACGGGCAGTTCAACTACCCCTGGGATGTGGCGGTGAATTCTGCAGGGAAGATACTGGTCTCTGACACCAGGAACCACCGCGTCCAGCTCTTTGGACCTGATGGGTCCTTTATCAACAAGTACGGCTTTGAGGGCGCTCTGTGGAAACACTTTGACTCACCGCGCGGCGTCGCCTTCAACCACGAGGACCACCTGGTCGTCACCGACTTCAACAACCACCGTCTGCTGGTGATCCGGCCGGACTGCCAGTCTGCCCGGTTCTTGGGCTCAGAGGGAACCGGTAACGGGCAGTTCCTGCGTCCGCAGGGCGTGGCTGTGGACCAGGAGAACCGGATCATCGTGGCTGACTCGAGGAACCACCGGGTGCAGGTATTCGAGCCCAACGGGAACTTCTTATGTAAATTTGGCATGCAAGGGAGTGGCTTCGGACAGATGGACCGCCCCTCCGGTGTTGCCGTGACGCCTGACGGAGTCATCGTGGTCGTCGATTTCGGAAACAACCGCATCCTCAAGTTTTGAAGAGTTCTAATAACGTTTTGCTTTCTTTCTTTCTCTCGCTTTTTTTGCTCTCTGTTTCTCAGTTTGGGAGAGGAAATAAAAGAGAGAGAGAGAGGAGGAATCAACAGACAGACACACAGAGAGGACAGTTTAAACAGAGATGATCAGAGCAGACGGAAATACGTTATTACGAAATTATGGGAAAACGGATTTGTTGATTATTTTTTGTATTTCTTTACATTTAGTTTCAGATTGTGGTATACTGTATGACAAAGGGGACCCCTAAGATGATTGATAATCATTAGTGAAAGTGACAAAAAAGAGATCCGTAATTTCTATTTTTTCTATCTCAACTGCTCAGAGCTCTCTCGCTAAACTCTCCTCAAATCGCCATCTCAGGGACTTTTCTCACTTTTTCTTGAAATATTGAATCCACTGCTCCACCACCTACCTCATCTAGTTCTTTATGAATGTACTCACACTCTCCGAGCAGAGGTCTAGTCCGTCAAGTTTTACAAAGAAGAAAAGAAAGTCTACCTCAATACTGAATTTTATTTAAAGAGCAACATAAAAATGTTTTTTTATATATATATATTTGCACAGGATAAATAGGAATCATGCTGTGCATCTTGGGTAATGTGTTTTGTTGCTGAGACACTCAGACGCTGTAGTTCTACGCTGCATGTTTAGTTCTGGTTATAGAAGCCCAACCTGACCTGACCTGTAGTGTAGTCTAGAGCGTTCAGTGGTGTAATTTCATGTTATCTAGATTTAGGGTAGCTTGTTAGTTAGTAAATCTCTGTTTAGAATTGCCCCCTCATCTCTCAATGTGTAGTGTCATGGCACTGTCAAAAGAAGAAGAGAGGGTTTTATGTAATGCCAAGCCTGTTTAGACTGAATCAGCGTTAGTTAGTTAGTTAGCTCAAGCCACAGGAGGAGACTGATGTTGACAAAGGTAAAACTGATCAGTAGAATCAGAAGAATCTCCTTAAAGCTTTACTAGTTTATTGATTATTGATCGCAGCGGAGCTGGGACAGATGCAGTTTGATGATTGGTTGGAATCACGAGGTAGTTGTTGTTGTGGGGAGATTGTCCCCGCTGTCCCAAATGATCCTATTATCAATTGAATATTGTTGATTCCCCTGTCAGGCATCAAAGTATTACAGGAATATGTTCATGATTGATTAAGCAAAGCATGCTGGATCTATATATAAGAAAAATAATGAAAATGCAAAAAAATAATTGTGTTTGTCTACTCTGAAACAGAGGGCCCACCAGAGTATTTTAGAGGTTTATCAGGAGTTATCAGGATGTTGTATCAGTTATTGATTAGGAATCGTGTCGGAGTGACATCTTGTTGTGAATGATGCAGGTGGAGAACAATGCCTCCATAAAGAGAGCATCTTGAGTGGCTGTCCACAGGACGTGACCGACAACAGTGAGATCAGGGTTGGATTGTGTGTTGAATTGTGGGGCATTCCGATTGGCTCTTGGGGCCTAGAATTGAATCTAATCCCCTTGTGATGTCACTGCAAAGCCCCTCCCTATTTATTAACTTCCAGTCTGGAATGCTGGAGAGAGAGTGTTCCGGAACATGTGCATAAAAAAAGTTATTGGAAATGTTTTTAAACCATTGTCTTAAACTCAGGGCCGTGAGAGAAAAAAATCTAAAAAGCAATTGAACATGTTTAATTCACTCACAAACTTCATCTGAAAGTTTCAGTATTGATTATTTTAAACCCAAGAACATATTTTAGAACAGTAATCTCAGTAAGAAATATGCTAACATGATTGCAATTGCTAGCTAGATAGCTAAAATGGTTCCCTAGCAACAAACATCTTAAGATTTGTATGACGATATTTGAGAAGTTCGTAAGAAAACATTACATCTTAAGATATTGTTGAGGAATTGCACGTACAAACTATCTATTGAACTTCTTTTTTTTTTCTTAAGAAGCTTCTTAAGTTTTTGCGTAAGAAGTGTTTTGTGAATCTGGGACCTGACCTCTAAAAGATGGAGGTATATAGAGCCCAGCTAGTGGAGTCAACCAAAGATAGAATTTCTGCACAACGGCCACCTGTAGGTTTGGCATCTACAGAACTACAAATTGAAAGAAACACTTTGTTGTTTAATCATTAGTGTTGGAGGTCTAAAACACTCAAACTCTCACCAAAAAGATGCATTCAAAGCACTGTCAATGCTGTCAATGACAGTCAGATGGGGAGAAGAGGAATATAGGGCCAACTGTGGTAAAATATTATTAACATTCACACAGTACTGTAACATCTTGTTGAGACAAGAATCCCAGCCATATAAAACTCAATAGGTTTATGTAGCTTTGATTTTGAAGTACCTTTCAGGCCCACGTCTAAGGAGAACGTTGTAGAAAGGTCTGAAACCAGACCATATCGCACAGCAACCAAAGAGTATCTGTGTGTGATTTCAGTCTAGCATCACCACCTATGTTAACGTGACACTGACTCATAACTCATATGACTCATAACTAGCATCCCTTATTAGCATTAGCATCTCAGCCTACACAACCATTGAGCGCTAACAGATTCCTGATTTATCACCTCCGAGGTGGAACTGTTAGAGGGGTTGTAAATACCCCGTTCCCTTGTAAAGTTAGCCACTCCCTTAGCATATCATAGCCTAGCGGTATGGACGCTATTAGTGAGTCGCTGACTGAACTTCTTACCTCAGAGGAAAGAGTAGGCCTGCACTTTCCATCCTAATTTGCATCAACTTTCACATCTCTTCATTTACCTCAACATTTATATACCTTCATATTCCTCACATTTACTCATGTGTATCTCAATTCTAACAATTCTAATATAGCCTACCTCAACCAGTAACTTGCATATACATACTGTTACAGAACCTACATTCTCAGACCTCATCAACATACAAATGTCATTTTGCAAATATACCTCAGCACACATTTGACCTCACACTTTAAATGCCTCATGTTACATACAGTACACATAGGCCTACCTCTCAAGTATGTGACTAGTAACTTATAAACCTCAAGTCTCTCTTATGGACTGTATACCTTAGTTTCACTTTACTTTAAGTTAGTCTAAGTTTTTAACATACCTCATGTTACTTTTACCTCAACTCACAATTTAATACATGTTACCTCACCTGTCAGACCAAAGATCTCCATTTAATTTGAAATTACAAGTTACAAATGGCCTTCTCTCCACACTGTGTCCATGAGTGGGTTGTTTAGAAGTGTGGTGAATTATGCCTTTTAATCATATGGAGAAACCAAATAATGCAGATCTGAGAATTGTGCCAAAAAGATATCTGTGAGAGTTTGGTGCCAAATGGAGTTGGCATCAGAATGACACTGTCATAGACGGAGAATGTCATTGGACCATTATATCCTAGATATGTGTTTAGCGAATCAAAGCAGTTGGGGACAGATCCCTGTGCTTTGATTGGATGCACTTAGGAGGGCTGGCCCCCTTTTGCTTTACCTCATTTTGCAGATCAGCAGAGCTGTAACCTGATTGTCCAACAGTGAGAGTGATTGTGATGTCACTGTTGGCTGATTGGCCTTAGAGTCTTAGTGATGTCAGAGGCACATGATCATGTAAGATACCCCTTGTCATTTGTTGCCATGCGTTAGCGGGAGAGGGAGTGTTCTCTGTAAAGAGTTAGGACCTCCATCTTACTCCTCTTAGATGTACAAGAATGACCTCTAATTTCAGCACAATACACCATTTCTCCTCAGTAAGAACATTACAAGTGTGGACTTTAGAGTTAGCGTAGTGTTGGTTGAGGAGGATAGTAATTTATTTTGAGACGAGTCTAAAAGTCAAACTCTTTGACAATGCAAAACTGTGGTGTATAGGAAAACATTGAGTGAATAAGATGTTTATTTCACATTAATAAGCCTGTTTATTACATGTTAATACAGCGGAGACGTTAGCACATTAAAGGGCAAGTGAGTTGGAGTCCCCAGACCCTGCTGCTTAGAACCCACAACCGCTTCACCGATATGATCTGTCGATGGGTTTCAGTATTACTATATGAAATGTGTAGTCTGCTTCAATCTTTTTTTAAATTAAGTTGCAGGAAATCAATCTTTTTTTTAAAATTAAGTTGCAGGAAATTCTATCTTTAAGATCCTTAGGTCTTCACTCTTAAAGAGGAAAAACATGTATTTTAAACTGTTTTGTTCATTGTTTTTATTTTTAATTTGTTGCATGCTTTCAAAATTCTCTACAGTGAACCAACGTCTCACAGATAAATGGGTGTTGTAACTCAGATGGGTGGGTTACTGAATCTGGATGATTTTATCATGATTATATAGCCAAAGATGTGTGTGTGTTAGGAGTACATTGGATGTATTTAACATTTTGACCTTTGCGAATGTATTTCCTGTTCCCAAGAGGCTCTGCAGAAGCCAATCAGTGCTCGGCTGGCCATGTCTTGAATCCTGAGATGGGAAAAAACAGCTCAACTCACCATCCCTTAAAACAGAGATGTAGCAGAGCCGGTTAGTACAACAACAACTTGTAAAGCTGCACAGTCAGTTTAACCCCCCGCCCCCCCCTCCTCTAGTGTTTTTTGCAACCTCATGAAAAGAAGCTAGGTTTATTGACAAGTTTAGCTGCCTAGCATCGCTAGAATCGCTTGATTCCCCCTCACAATGATATCCGGGAAGTGTGGTGATGTCTTCTGAGGATGTGATTGGTCACCTGTACTCCTGTTGGGCGGGGGTTTTATTGGCCCCTGTGGTTCTGTCCACCATTTTGTTTCAGGCCTCTCTTAGCTTTAAGAGAAAAGAAAAAGAAGATACGTTTTTAAAAGTGAAACTGCACCAGCTGGAAAGTCTGCAAGGTCTTAGACCTCTGTCAATGATTGTATCATCTTTAAAGAAAATTTAAAAAAAGAAAAAAATGGAAAGATAAAAAAAGAAAAGAAACTCAGGTAGTTCTGTGTCCCTACCCTGTGGGTGTCACAGTGTAACATGTCTCCCCAGTGATGCGGGTGTCACAGTGAAACATGTCCCCCCTTGTGATAATGTAGTGAACCTTTCCGTTATGACCACAGTACTGGTCTCATTGGTCACGTTTCAGGACATTCTTGTTTTGCATTCGCGCTGTGCAAACGATGAGATTTCTATATGGTTCCTGTGCTTTAAAACACCTCTACAGGCTTTGTGAGATGTGCAGCACGACTGTGGTAAAGACGGGCTGGAACGCGACCAAAAGTTCTCTGTGTGTGTCCGTTTAGCATAGTACACATTAGTTCTCAATCTGGAAAAGAAAAGTATAATTTTTGGGGGGCTTTTTGGATAATCTCCCTCAAATGTACTCTTTTATTTTCATGTTTTATTTTTGTTTCATTTTTCAATTGTTTGATTAACACAAAAGGACAAATACTCCAGACCACACGACTCTCTGCGACCCTTTTGGAATGTATTTTTTTAAAGAAAAGGGTTTGTTGGGAGTTCATGTTGATTTTCGATCACACCCTGCTAGCAGGAACACAGGACAGGACTGATACTGTACTACCAATCAATCAGAGTCTGGAGAATTAGAACGGATGCCACATTGTCATCCAATGTTCCATGCCAATGATGTTCCAGTGAGTATGCAATTTACAATGTTGCTGTCATGGAGCTTTTGTGACAGTATGGCATCTTTAAGAATTTTAAGTCTCAGTTTATCAACACTTAGAATCTCTGTAAGCCTATTTCTCCAGGGCTTAGTAATGCACAGCTAATTCAACATCACAGCTTTTAACAAGGAGTTGTCCTAACAAGTTGTCTAGAGAAAACAAGGTGTTAACGGCTAGAGAAGTGGCCGTGTCTTAAAATTGTTTACCCTGTTCTGTCCTGTATCCTGTGTGCGGCAGGTAGTGTGTGTGTGTGTTTGTGCGCTGCATCGTGTTGTTGAACAGAAATCCACTGAATGTATTCTCCTCTCAGTCCACGAGGTAGGAGGAAGGCAGGGACCAGCCAGGTTTAGATGGGTGCTGCTGGCGCTTCCACGCTTCTATATGTGTGTGTGTGTGTGTGGGGGCGCACATCCATGAGTGTTTTGTGTTGGTGTACTTTCGTGTGTGTATGTGCATGCGCATACGTGTGTGCGTTTGTGTGTTTCCCCCTCCCACACTGTGGTTGGTGTGGAAGTGCCGATGTCAGGTGTTCAGTCTAAATATGGCAAAGGAGACTATAATATATCGGTTACCTGCTACACTCTGTCTTCTGTGGACTTTAAACGTTTCCTATGCAGTTATTTGGTTTACACTTAAATAAACTTGTATTTCTTTCATTTCTGTCTGGAGCTCTTTTTTTTCTCATACATTGCAAGCTATCAAATGATTAAGTGAGAAAGTTTGACCATTGTTATGATTATTTATTGTTTATTATAATTAAAGAATATCCTTCATTACAAAAACTCATGGAGGAATCTCACCCCTTCTGGAGAGAAATGACAGAGCAATGGAGAGAAATGACAGACTCACAGTGCAACATACCTGAACCATGTTCCATAATAGAGCTTTACCACAGACAACATACTGGAACAAATGAGTGGATGCTGAATGAAGCGCTACGTTGGGGAGAGGTTTGAACATGGACAATGACAACCATGCTCCACAGCTCTGAGTAGGCAGAAGGTTTGTGAGACCATCTAATAATGGTACCTTGATATTGACAAATCTTAAAGTCCTACTCTAGTCAAATCTTTACCTCAACACCTGATTTACTAAACAAAAGGGATCTCAATAGGTGGTACAGGTATGACATGGCATGGCACAAGTTGGGGGGGGGGCTTTCCTCTTGTACCCTCTATTGTTCCTGAAGCAACGGGGAGGACAATGACCACATCAGACCAACTCCTTGGTTTGCAGGTGTCTAAAAAAACAATATTTTGCTCAAAATGAAGACAGAAATCTCATCAACTCAACTGAGCCCCTACGTTGTGTAAGAGTTAGTATCATTCTTTTTCAAAGCGGTCCTTGAACTCTGGTACCCTCTCCTGTTGTGCTGCAGGGGACAGAGCTGCATGCGTGCAAGGTCATATTATTATGGATGTATGTAGGCTGTGCTACTAATCTCATCTCTCTCTCTCTTGCACAGTCATGTATAAACCATTCCCTTTCCCTGTATCTCCATTCAGAAAGCTTTTGGGAAATGCTCATATATGTAACTGAGTTCTTGGAAGTTCTTGGAGTTCTTGAAAAACAAGAATAGAAAGGAACATTGGGCTTCTAGAACTCTCTGATGGTGCAGCGGAGTAGACCGTCATCCATCAAACTAGCGTCCAGGTCCCATGTGGCTCAGTCGGTAGAGCATGGTGCTTGCAACGCCAGGGTTGTGGGTCTGATTCCCACGGGGGATCAGTATGAATAAAGGTATTATAATATATGACCTCACTACTGTAAGTCAGACACTGGATATGTGTCTGCTAAATGACCGTAATTAAAAAATGTAGTGGAATGTACATTTTGTACACTGTGCCCCCTAGTGGAGAAAGGGAAAGTTGCAGGATATGTGAATACCCATCCTCAAATCAACTAGGGCCAAATCCTGAAATGCTTGTGTATAACTGGAATTTTTTGTTGTTGCACAAATCTCCTATCAATGTTGTTGCATGATTCAAATACAAATTATGCATACACATCCCAAGTTGCCCCATCCTTTCTCTACCAGACATTGTGTTCAACAACTCTGGTCCAGGGTTAATTCACACCTAATGCAGTTTAATCATCAAACCGTTCAATATGGTGATCAAAAAGTGTCTTATTGCTGGGCTGAAGCTAAAGCCTGCACACTTTTAACTGTTCGAAGTAGGTGACCACTGGTTTCCTCTGTACCAGCTGTTGTGGTACAAGCTGTAGTTGCCTCTCTCTACAGCTTGATGTCACTATTGCCTTATAGTACATTTAACCAGAGAACGCAACATTTCATACTGTTTCAATGGTGCACTTGAGCACACACACGCCACACACATACACACAGTCCAGAAAGAGTTTCAGTCACGACTCAGATGCCAGTAGGACACAACGACCCACAATACACCTGGCGAAACCCACCAGATGGTGGGGAAGTGCCTTTTAGTACACACACCATTAAGTATGACGGCACACACACACCAATCAACACACTGTCTGTGCGTGCGTGCGTGCGTGCGTGCGTGCGTGCGCAGGCGAGTGTGTGTGTGTTTTTCTGTGTCTGTATGATTTTCAGTGTGTGTGTTCTCAGAGGAGCTAATTAGCTGTACAGGGCTTATCTTGTCTACAAAGTGCCAGAGAGATGATCCAGGTTGCTACTCCTGAGTAAACACACACACATTGTCATTCACACACACAGAATCATCCCAACAATCTGTTTGTTGTTCAGCAAGAAGTGTTCTGTTGACAGAGCTCTACAATGTTCTCATGTCAGACTGAGGGCTCTATTCAATCAGATCCGTTTTAGCTGACGTCCCCATAGCGGTTGTTTTGGCGGTGTTGGAGATGGAACTGTGTTAGACCTGTCAAATCCACAAGCGGCTCCTGGCATTATACCTAAAGCATTATACCTAAAACATTATACCTAAAGCATAATACCTAAAGCATTATACCTAAAGCATTATACCTAAAGCATTATACCTAAAACATTATACCTAAAACATTATACCTAAAGCATAATACCTAAAACATTATACCTAAAACATTATACCTAAAGCATAATACCTAAAGCATTATACCTAAAACATTATACCTAAAGCATAATACCTAAAACATTATACCTAAAGCATTATACCTAAAACATTATACCTAAAGCATAATACCTAAAGCATTATACCTAAAACATTATACCTAAAGCATTATACCTAAAACATTATACCTAAAACATTATACCTAAAGCATAATACCTAAAACATTATACCTAAAACATTATACCTAAAGCATAATACCTAAAACATTATACCTAAAGCATTATACCTAAAGCATAATACCTAAAACATTATACCTAAAGCATAATACCTAAAACATTATACCTAAAGCATAATACCTAAAGCATTATACCTAAAGCATTATACCTAAAACATTATACCTAAAGCATAATACCTAAAACATTATACCTAAAACATTATACCTAAAACATTATACCTAAAGCATTATACCTAAAGCATTATACCTAAAACAGGCATTGCCATTGTTTACTGGGTGATTTGTGATGTTTTATTTGTGCTTCTCATGACTGTGTTTTTGTATTTTAATGTGTGTGTATATATATATATACACACTTGTGGATTTTTTTTTAAATCAAGTTTTGAATAATGTTGTAACCTAACAACATTTGGAAAAAGTCAAGGGGTCTGAATACTTTACGAATGCACTGTATATATATATATACAGTAGGGGTCTTCCAAATGGACAATGACCCCAAGCATACTTCCAAAGTTGTGGCAAAATGGCTTAAGGACAACAAAGTCAAGGTATTGAAGTGGCCATCACAAAGCCCTGACCTCAATCCTGTTGAAAATTTGTGGGCAGAACTGAAAAAGTGTGTGCGAGCAAGGAGGCCTACAAACCCGACTCAGTTACACCAGCTCTGTCAGGAGGAATGGGCCAAAATTCACCCAACTTATTGTGGGAAGCTTGTGGAAGGCTACCCAAAACGTTTGACCCAAGTTAAACAATTTAAAGGCAATGTTACCAAATACTAATTGAGTGTATGTGAATTTCTGACCCACTGGGAATGTGATGAAAGAAATAAAGGCTGAAATAAATAATTCTCTCTACTATTATTCTGACATTTCACATTCTTAAATTAAAGTGGTGATCCTAACTGACCTAAAATTGAATTTTTACTAGGATTAAATGTCAGGAAATGTGAAAAACTGAGTTTAAACATATTTGGCTAAGGTGTATGTAAACTTCTGACTTCAACTGTATGTATTTATTTGGGTATAATGTGTATATTTATGTTGTATTGTGTAGGGCACATTTGAAAAAGAGACCTAAGTCTCAATATGTCTTTCCTGTTAAAATAAAAAGTGAAATAAATATAAAAAATTGTCTGCACGGAGTCGCATTAAGAGAAATCCCATGCAACCTTGTTTACTTGAGTGTTTACTAGTACTAGAGCGTGAGATGTAATCTACGCCTCGATTAGGCTAATAGAAATCCTCATTATTTTGTTGAAATTTTAAATTTGCGCATAATTATTTCTATATAGCCTACACTTTCTCGTTCTGAACTTCTAACACCACAATTATTAAGAACAGCTGCTCACTAATTTGACAGCTCCAACACAGTTCCGCCTCCAACACCATCAAAACATCAGCTATGTGGGTGTCGGCTATCGCTGGTTAACTCTTGATCTGATTGAATCTAGGCCTGAGTCTTCTCAAGAGCATGTGTGTGTGTGTGTGTGCATGCATGCATGTGTGTTTGTGTGTGGTGTGTTTGCGTGCGTGTGTGCGTTCAAGAATACGTGTGTGTGGCGTTCACTCTGATTGAGAAAGTCACACACATCCACAGTAATGTTTACCTGGCTCTCTGGCTGTCAGGTCCTAATAGCTGACCTCACTGACAGCATGATGAAAATGCCAGTGAATAACCATCCCTGTAAATGGTACAGAGAGATGTGTCTCATACCAAACTGAGCAACACTTCTTACGCAATACTGTTGTTATTCATATATCCCTGGGTACTGTGATATTCTGAGTATTACGCTCACACACAGTATTTGGATTTCAGAATCAGTTTATCAAAGATGTTTGGTCAATTCCACTGTGACAATAAAGTTTTAAGAAGCTACAGTGGCACTGGCAGATGTGACGACAGGAGAGAAGCACAGTTCTGAAAAAGAGAGACAATAGAGAGTACGCAGAGAGAGAGTATGGAGAGAGTGAGAAGGATGGGGAGAGAGATGGATGGAAGGAATAGAAAGTCGGAGAAGAGTGTTCATGACAGCTGTCGTAGGCTTGACATAACCCTGACGTAGGAGTGTCGTAAGTGTGACATAGATGAAACTTGTAGGACCTGATTGGCCACGGCGCTCTCACAGCATCATCCCACTCAGCCAATGGAGAGAGGAAGGAGGGAGGGAAGGAGATAGGGAGAGGGGCAGAATGAGATGGAGAGGACAGAGAAGAAAGAGAAAGAGAGAACTGAAAAGAAGAAGAGGAACTGATTAAGATTTGCCATATTCTAATAATTCTCATGTGCCAACTTATCACCACGGTCCCTGCCATGATGAAACTTGCAGTCCTGTGGATTTCAAATAATTGGATGGGGAAAAGCAATGCAAAGAAATTCAGGCATTCTTGAAAGTCAGGACAATCCTTGTCCTGCAAAGAAACACTTTATTTATTTATTTTTTATTTTTTTACAGTTGAACAAATTGATTTTGCAAGCAGTAGGAATTTAGAATTAAATGTGCAGTGGAGTTTTATAGTTATGCGATGACATCAGGTGCCCAGCGTACCTTAAAAATTATTTTGCAATCATAATTTATTCAACAAACAGTTTTATCATAATTTGTGGCAATAAAGTTAGACAAAATAAAAATCCACACCTGTCGAAAGGATAAAAATGTTCCTGCATCTGCCGTTTCCAATTGACATGTCGCATGTTTTTTTTTGCGACATTGCTTTTGTCGAATAAACCCGGGTCTTTGGAAACCTGCCTAGTCAGACATACAGTCATATCATCTGACACTCTCTGTTCCTCCTGCCATTTTCATGCCTACTGTCCGCCACTCACTACCACAATACAGATGGACACACACACACACACACGCACACACGCACACACGCACACACGCACACACGCACACACACACACACACACACACACACACACACACACACACACACACACACACACACACACACACACACACACACACACACACAATGTTTATCTGCATTAGTGACACAGAGCAGAGGAGACTAACAAGGCCAGAAAGAGAGAATGTTCTCTCCTCTTCTCAGTAATGGAAGCTCACCATCTACCTTCCTCCTCTGTGATGAAGGATCAACTGAATCTGAAACAACATTCTACTGACTCTGAAACAACATTCTACTGACTCTACTGAATCTGAAACAACATTCTACTGACTCTACTGAATCCGAAACAACATTCTACTGACTCTACTGAATCTGAAACAACATTCTACTGACTCTACTGAATCTGAAACAACATTCTACTGACTCTACTGAATCCGAAACAACATTCTACTGACTCTACTGAATCTGAAACAACATTCTACTGACTCTACTGAATCCGAAACAACATTCTACTGACTCTACTGAATCTGAAACAACATTCTACTGACTCTGAAACAACATTCTACTGACTCTACTGAATCTGAAACAACATTCTACTGACTCTACTGAATCTGAAAAAACATTCTACTGAATCTGAATCAACATTCTACTGACTCTACTGAATCTGAAACAACATTCTACTGACTACTGAATCTGAAACAACATTCTACTGAATCTGAAACAACATTCTACTGACTCTACTGAATCTGAAACAACATTCTACTGAATCTGAAACAACATTCTACTGACTCTACTGAATCTGAAACAACATTCTACTGACTCTACTGAATCTGAAAAAACATTCTACTGAATCTGAATCAACATTCTACTGACTCGATCTCTCTGTTTGGTACAGTTGATGGGAATAACCAGGAAGGGAAGGCTGTCTCTCTTTGTACTCTATTAGCCAAAAGGTTCATATTGCAATTTTGAAAATTGGAGACTGTACCTACCTTTGAAATGTGGTTACGGGATTTAGGGAATGTAATACATATGGAAAAGATTCGATACAATACCTCCAATAGAAGTCCAACGTTTTACAAAATATGGCAGCCGATACTGGATAAATGGTCTAGTCCCACTTCATAACTGGGTTGATGATCTGCTGCTACTCTGTGCTGCACTCCACTCAATATTTCTTTTTGGCTTAACTGCACTGCTTGTAATGACTATATGCTGTCTTCTTATATACATTTGAAGTCAGAAGTTTACATACACTTTAGCCAAATACATTTAAACTCAGTTTTTCACAATTCCTGACATTTAATCAGAGTAAAAATTCCCTGTCTTAGGTCAGTTAGGATCACCACTTTATTTTAAGAATGTGAAATGTCAGAATAATAGTAGAGAGAATGATTTATTTCAGCTTTTATTTCTTTCATCACATTCCCAGTGGGTCAGATGTTTACATACACTCAATTAGTATTTGGTAGCATTGCCTTTAAATTGTTTAACTTGGGTCAAACGTTTTGGGTAGCCTTCCACAAGCTTCCCACAATAAGTTGGGTGAATTTTGGCCCATTCCTCCTTACAGAGCTGGTGTAACTGAGTCAGGTTTGTAGGCCTCCTTGCTCGCATGCGCCTTTTCAATTCTGCCCACATATTTTCTACAGGATTGAGGTCAGGGCTTTGTGATGGCCAGTCCAATACCTTGACTTTGTTGTCCTTAAGCCATTTTGCCACAACTTTGGAAGTATGCTTGGGGTCATTGTCCATTTGGAAGACCCATTTGCGACCAAGCTTTAACTTCCTGACTGATGTCTTGAGATGTTGCTTCAATATATCCACATAATTTTCCTTTCTCATGATGTGATCTATTTTGTGAAGTGCACCAGTCCCTCCTGCAGCAAGCACCCCCACAACATGATGTTGCCACCCCCGTGCTTCACGATTGGGATGGTGTTCTTTGGCTTGCAAGCCTCCCCCTTTTTCCTCCAAACATAACGATGGTCATGATGGCCAAACAGTTCTATTTTTGTTTCATCAGACCAGAGGACATTTCTCCAAAAAGTACGATCTTTGTCCCCATGTGCAGTTGCAAACCGTAGTCTGGCTTTTTTATGGCGGTTTTGGAGCAGTGGCTTCTTCCTCGCTGAGCGGCCTTTCAGGTTATGTCGATATAGGACTCGTTTTACCGTGGATATAGATACTTTTGTACCTATTTCCTCCAGCATCTTCACAAGGTCCTTTGCTGTTGTTCTGGGATTGATTTGCACTTTTCACCCCAAAGTACGTTCATCTCTAGGAGACAGAACGCGTCTCTTTCCTGAGCGGTATGACGGCTGCGTGGTCCCATGGTGTTTATACTTGCGTACTATTGTTTGTTCAGATGAACGTGGTACCTTCAGGCGTTTGGAAATTGCTCCCAAGGATGAACCAGACTTGTGGAGGTCTACAATTGTTTTTCTGAGGTCTTGGATGATTTCTTTAGATTTTCCCATGATGTCAAGCAAAGAGGCACTGAGTTTGACGGTAGGCCTTGAAATACATCCACAGTTACACCTCCAATTGACTCAAATGATGTCAATTAGCCTATCAGAAGAATCTAACACCATGACATCATTTTCTGGAATTTTCCAAGCTGTTTAAAGGCACTGTCAATTTAGTGTATGTAAACTTCTGACCCACTGGAATTGTGATACAGTGAATTATAAGTGAAAAAATCTGTCTGTAAACAATTGTTGGAAAAATGACTTGTGTCATGCACAAAGTAGATGTCCTAACCGACTTGCCAAAACTATAGTTTGTTAACAAGAAATTTGTGGAGTGGTTGAAAAATTTGTTTTAATGACTAAGTGTATGTAAACTTCCGACTTCAACTGTATGTACCTCCTAATATCAAATCAAATCAAATTTATTTATATAGCCCTTCTTACATCAGCTGATATATCAAAGTGCTGCACAGAAACCCAGCCTAAAACCCCAAACAGCAAGCAATGCAGGTGTAGAAGCACGGTGGCTAGGAAAAACTTCCTAGAAAGGCCAAAACCTAGGAAGTAACCTAGAGAGGAACCAGGCTATGAGGGATGGCCAGTCCTCTTCTGGCTGTGTCGGGTGGAGATTATAACAGAACATGGCCAAGATGTTCAAATGTTCATAAATGACCAGCATGGTCAAATAATAATAATCACAGTAGTTGTCGAGGGTGCAACAAGTCAGCACCTCAGGAGTAAGTGTCATTTGCCTTTTCATAGCCGATCATTGAGAGTATCTCTACCGTTCCTGCTGTCTCTAGAGAGTTGAAAAAAGCAGGTCTGGGACAGGTAGCACGTCCGGTGAACAGGTCAGGGTTCCATAGCCGCAGGCAGAACAGTTAAAACTGGAGCAGCGGCACGGCCAGGTGGACTGGGGACAGCAAGGAGTCATCATGCCAGGTAGTCCTGAGGCATGGTCCTAGGGCTCAGGTCCTCCGAGAGAGAAAGAGAAAGAATGAAAGAAAGAAAGAAAGAAAGAAAGAAAGAAAGAAAGAAAGAAAGAAAGAAAGAAAGAAAGAAAGAAAGAATTAGAGAGAGCATACTTAAATTCACACAGGACACCGGATAAGACAGGAGAAATACTCCAGATATAACAGAATGACCCTAGCCCCCCGACACATAAACTACTGCAGCATAAATACTGGAGGCTGAGACAGGAGGGGTCAGGAGACACTGTTGCCCCATCCGATGATACCCTCGGACAGGGCCAAACAGGCAGAATATAACCCCACCCACTTTGCCAAAGCACAGCCCCCACACCACTAGAGGGATATCTTCATCCACCAACTTACCATCCTGAGACCAGGCCGAGTATAGCCCACAAAGATCTACGCCACAGCACAACCCAAGGGGGGGCACCAACCCAGACAGGAAGACCACGTTAGTGACTCAACCCACTCAAGTGACACACCCCTCCTAGGGACGGCATGGAAGAGTCCAGTGACTCAGCCCCTGTAATAGGGTTAGAGGCAGAGAATCCCAGTGGAGAGAGGGGAACAGGCCAGGCAGAGACAGCAAGGGCGGTTCGTTGCTCCAGAGCCTTTCCGTTCACCTTCACACTCCCTGGCCAGACTACACTCAATCATAGGACCCACTGAAGAGATGAGTCTTCAGTAAAGACTTAAAGGTTGAGACAGAGTCTGCGTCACTCACATGGGTAGGCAGACCATTCCATAAAAATGGAGCTCTATAGGAGAAAGCCCTGCCTCCAGCTGTTTGCTTAGAAATTCTATGGACAATAAGGAGGCCTGCGTCTTGTGACGATAGCGTACGTGTAGGTATGTACGGCAGGACCAAATCAGAAAGATAGGTAGGAGCAAGCCCATGTAATGCTTTGTAGGTTAGCAGTAAAACCTTGAAATCAGCCCTTGCCTTAACAGGAAGCCAGTGTAGGGAGGCTAGCACTGGAGTAATATGATAACATTTTTTGGTTCTAGTCACGATTCTAGCAGCCGTATTTCGCACGAACTGAAGTTTATTTTGTGCTTTATCCGGGTAGCCGGAAAGTAGAGCATTGCAGTAGTCTAACCTAGAAGTAACAAATGGATTAATTATGGATAAATTTTTCTGCATCATTTTTGGACAGAAAGTTTCAGATTTTTGCAATGTTACATACATGGAAAAAAGCTGTCCTTGAAACAGTCTTGATATGTTCGTCAAAATAATAGGATTTTTTTTTTTTTTTTTTGTGTGTGAATTAAGTTTTGTTTTGTCAATGTTTGTATCTCTGTTTTTTTTTCTTCATTTTTTATTGGAAAATAATAAACATATTATAAACAATAAAAAACATTCTACTGACTCATACTGAATCTGAAACATTCTACTGATTACTGAATCTGAAACGTTTGACTGACTACTGAATCTGAAACAACATTCTACTGACTCATATTGAATCTGAAACATTCTACTGACTCATACGGAATCTGAAACAACATTCTACTGACTACTGAATCTGAAACAACATTCTAATGTCTCATACTGAATCTGAAACAACATTCTACTGACTCATACTGAATCTGAAACAACATTCTACTGTCTCTTTCTGAATCTGAAACAACATTCTGCTGAATCTGAAACAACATTCTACTGACTACTGAATCTGAAACAACATTCTACTGACTCTACTGAATCTGAAACAACGTTCTACTGTCTCATACTGAATCTGAAACAACTTTCTACTGTCTCATACTGAATCTGAAACAACATTCTGCTGAATCTGAAACAACATTCTACTGATTCTACTGAATCTGAAACAACATTCTACTGACTCTACTGAATCTGAAACAACATTCTACTGACTCTACTGAATCTGAAACAACATTCTACTGATTCTACTGAATCTGAAACAACATTCTACTGACTCATACTGAATCTGAAACAACATTCAACAGAAAATAATCTGCTCTCTGATAACTTGGGTCTTCTTTGTAGACTATATGAATAACTTCAAACTCCCAACAACATAAGAGCATAAGAGATTACATCTAGAATACTTCATGCTGAAACAACCATGTCAGTTTCCAATATTACACCAGCAAAGAAGTCACTGCAAACAATGAGCAAGGTTTTTTCCCCTTTGACATCATTGCACTGGTGATAGAAGAGCACAATATCTACAGTAACAACAGTGGTGGGGCGGCCCGTGGTGCTGTTTCCCCTACTGCGGATTCCATCTTTAAAGGGATAGTTCATTTATTTTAAAATGTTATCTTATTAAAGATATTTTCTGGCAGTGGGTGGTGTATGCCTTATGATTAACGACTTGTGGTGTAATCATAACAACATACAGGAACTCAAGTCCTTTTGTTCGCCTGACCTAGAATTCCTTACAATCAAATGCCGACTGCATTATCTACCAAGAAAATTCTCTTTGATTATAATCACAGCCGTGTATATCCCCCCAAGCAGATACCTTGGCGACCCTGAAAGAACATCACTGGACTCTATGTAAACTGGAAACCATATATCATGAGGCTGCATTTATTGTAGCTGGGGATTTTAACAAAGCTAATCTGAAAACAAGGCTCCCTAAATTTTATCAGCATATTGAATGCGCGACAAAGCTAGCAGCGTTCTGGATCATTGCTACTCTAACTTCCACGACACATACAAAGCCCTCCCCGCCCTCCTTTCGGCAAATCTGACCACGACTCCATTTTGTTGCTTCCAGCCAATAGACAGAAACTAAAACAGAAAACGCCCGTGCTCAGGTCTGTTCAACACTGGTCCAACCAATCGGATTCCACGCTTCAAAATTGCTTCGATCACGTGGACTGGGATATGTTCCGTATAGCCTCAGACAAAAACATTGATGTATACGCTGACTCGGTGAGCGAGTTTATTAGCAAGTGCATCGGTGATGTTGTACCCACGGTGACAATTAAAACCTTCCCTAACCAGAAACCGTGGATTGATGGCAGGATATGCTCAAAACTGAAAGCGCGAACCACTGCTTTTAAGGCGAGGCGACCGGAAACATGACCGAATACAAGCAGTGTAGCTATTCCCTCCACAAGGCAATCAAACAAGCTAAGCATCAGTATAGAGACAAAGTAGAGTCGCAATTCAACGGCTCAAACACGAGACGTATGTGGCAGGATCTACAGTCAATCACGGATTACAAAAAGAAAACGAGCCGATGTCTTGCTCCCAGACAAGACATTAATTCTGACATTAATTCTGCTCATAGGTTATCCATTTATGAACTACACATTGACACATCCACCAGCCCAAAGTGGGAGGTTTAAAAAGTACTACAAGTTGCCAAAGTACTGGACCATGTCTTTAAAATTGATGAAACACTTATGAAATGGACAAAACAACAACAGCCAAGGATAATACTCACAACAACAAAAAACTGAAGAAAACAATTGAAAATAAGCAAAACAATCTAAAAAGTGAACTATCCCTTTACACCTCAGAAGGAAAGAAAGTGATAGGAAATCTAGATGACTAGGGTTGTATTACACAGTGTTCCTCTCTTTGTCTGCTTTGAAAGATGTTATATAAGGTCTTTGTGCTATATTCTCAGATATTATCAGGATTGGGTATGGTCAATGTGTGTGTGTGCATGTGATGTGTGTCTCCGGGCCAGTAGGTACATTACCTGATGTTCTCTCAGTAATCGTATCCCATCATATCCCATCATTAGAAATCCTGTTTCCAGCCCGGGAGTCACAGTGACCTGATTACTATGAGATGGTTCGTCCTCCCCTAACTACCCAAATACGATAGCCGCCCATCGTTTCCCAAATATGGTGTAGAGGTAGAAGAGTAGCCTAGTGTTCGTGACGTCATCTTCCCTAAGAGTGGAAGTTCGGTGCCACGTACACTACCGTTCAAAGGTTTGGGGTCACTTAGAAATATCCTTGATTTTGAGAGCAAAGCACATTTTTTTGTCCCTTAAAATAACATCAAATGGATCAGAAATACAGTGAAGACATTGTTAATGTTGTAAATGACTATTGTAGGTGGAAAGGGCTGATTTTTAATGGAATATTTACATAGGCTTACAGAGACCATTATCAGCAACCATCACTCCTGTGTTCCAATGGCACGTTGTCTTAGCTAATCCAAGATTATCATTTTAAAAGGCTAATTGATCATTAGAAAACCCTTTTGCAATTATGTTAGCACAGCTGAAAACTGTTGTTCTGATTAAAGAAGCAATACATCTGGCCTTCTTTAGACTAGTTGAGTATCTGGAGCTTTGGCATTTGTGGGTTCGATTAAAGGCTCAAAATGGCCAGAAACAAATAACTTTCTTCTGAAATTTGTCAGTCTATTCTTGTTCTGAGAAATGAAGGCTATTCCATGCGAGAAATTGCCAAGAAACTGAAGATCTCGTACAACGCTGTGTACTACTCCCTTCACAGAACAGTGCAAACTGTAACTAACCAGAATAGAAAGAGGAATGGGAGGCCCCGGTGCACAACTGAGCAAGAGGACAAGTACATAAGAGTGTCTAGTTTGAGAAACAGACACCTCACAAGTCCTCAACTGGCAGCTTCATTAAATAGTACCCGCAAAACACCAGTCTCAACGTCAACAGTGAAGAGGCAACACTGGGATGCTGGCCTTCTAGGCAGAGTTCCTCTGTCCAGTGTTATTTTGCTTATCTTAATCGTGTCTTTTTATTGGCCAGTCTGAGATATGGCTTTTTCTTTGCAACTCTGCCTAGAAGGCCAGCATCCCAGTGTCGCCTCTTCAATGTTGACGTTGAGACTGGTGTTTTGCGGGTACTATTTATTGAAGCTGCCAGCTGTGCAAAAGGGTAATTGCAAAAGGATTTTCTAATGATCAAGTAGCCTTTTAAAATGATAATCTTGGGTTAGCTAACACAACGTGCCATTGGAGCACAGGAGTGATTGTTTCTGATAATGGGCCTCTGTACACCTATGTAGATATTCCATTAAAAATCAGCTATTTCCAGCTACAAAAGTCATTTACAACATTAACAATGTCTACACTGTATTTCTGATCACTTTGATGTTATTTTAATGGACAAAAAAATTGTTTTTCTTCAAAAACAAGGACATTTCCTAGTGACCCCAAACTTTTGAACGGTAGTGTATGTATGTGCACATGCAAACGCGCACACACACTCATAGACGCATGCACACAGACACAGACACAGACACAGACACAGACACAGACACAGACACAGACACAGACACAGACACAGACACAGACACAAACACAGACACAAACACACACACACACACACACACACACACACACACACACAAACACACAGCCTGACGATCACACCAAGGATAAAATGATTGAACCAGACAGAAAAACAGATAGATGCCAGATTGAGCCAGCAGAGTTCATTAACCCCTGGTCTATCTGTTGTGAAATGAACCATAGGAGAGCAGGGATGAATCATAGTGTGTGTGTTTAATTACAAAGAGTTCCATCTATGTCTCGTCAGGTCAACAGGACAAGTCGCTGAACTAACGGCAAACAGATTGATGCGTGGGCAGAGACAATTGTTTTGTGTGTGTGTCTGTGTGTGTGTTGCAAATATGTGTTCATGTGCATTTCTGAACAAAATCTTCGAGTGATATTTTTTATGAAAATATTTGATTATCTCACAAGCACAGTTCAACCAAACATAATGATCAATGTAAAGTACATGGCAAGGGATTGATTTGAGTAAATATAACTTCTAGAATCATTCTAAACCCCTGCCTCATATTGAGACTTGACATTTCAAATAGAAAGTGAGCTTCTAGGTAGAAAATTGTATTAAAAAAAAAATATATACTTTTCGAAATAAATTGTACTTCTTTAATTCTTCGATTGCTATTTTAATTCATTCATTCCAAATTGACAGAATTGGAATGAAATTGACCCCAACCCTGACTTGCACTGTTCTTACTGGAGTGTGTGTTCTCATTATTAAGCATTACATGATTCTCTTGCTCCGTCATCTACACGTTATTTCCATAAGACTCATTAGCAAATAGCAAATGTTTATCTAAAATTGATTTTCCCCCCACCCTAATGTAAAATGTGGACTTTCTCCTTTTCTCTACTCATTTGCTAGGCAACAACAATCCTCGTGGTCCAAACATAATGACTGTAACAGCTTGAACTGTTCACAAATATGCACATATTTTCATATTCCCCATTATTAACATGAATATTTATCAGGTATATTGACTGTTGGAGTATCTGTTGAACTTTCCAGAACAATTCCAGAACCGAGGTAGCATGACGATCAGAATTGCTAATACACACCCCTAGGATAGCACTAATTCGCCCTCGCTCTCCTGTCACATTTTTTTCTCTCTCTCGCTCCCTTTTCTCTCTCTCTCCCCCCTTTTCTCTCAGTCTCTCTCTCCCCCCTTTTCTCTCTCTCTCCCTTTTTCCCTCTCTCACCCCCCCTTCCTATCTCTCTCTCTCTCTCTCTCTCTCTCTCTCTCTCTCTCTCTCTCTCTCTCTCGCTCTCTCTCTCTCTCTCTCTCTCTCTCTCGCTCTCTCTCTCTCTCTCTCTCTCTCTCTCTCTCTCTCTCTCTCTCTCTCTCTCTCTCTCTCTCTCTCTCTCGCTCTCTCTCTCTCTCTCTCTCGCTCTCTCTCTCTCGCCTAAGGCTGCTAATGTCACAGTGGCAAACAACCGAGAGGTAGAAACTAACTCCGTCAGCAGAAGAAAAAAACACAAAAAAATACTCACACTCCTTAGGGGGCCCCCCTTCAGCCACAGCAGGTGTGAGGGTCGAAACACGCAGCACACACACATGCATGCATGGATGGACACACGCAACCATGCACGCACGCACGCAACCATTTCTTGCTGTCTAACTACCTTCTATCTCTCTCTCTCTCTTTCTCTCTCTCTCTCTCTCTCTCTCTCTCTCTCTCTCTCTCTCTCTCGCTCTCTCTCTCTCTCTCTCTCTCTCGCTCTCTCTCTCTCTCTCTCTCTCTCTCTCTCTCGCTCTCTCTCTCTCGCTCTCTCGCTCTCTCTCTCTCGCTCTCTCTCTCTCTCTCTCTGTTATTTCAGTTTGAATTTCATTGTCTTTGTGTTATGAAAAGAAGATGATAATTGGCTCCAGAGGAGATAGGTCTATCAGAGTCTATTTGATGTGAAAAATGTGATGACTTCAGAGCTTGACTTCATCCCCACAGCCCTCAGGCTCTATGTTAATGGCAAGGGATTCAGGCCGATCTAACTCTTATCTCTATCGCATAGACATGATGAAGTGGTGAATGTACTGTATGTTTCTTCAATATGTCAACGCACACACACACACTCACAGGAACACAGTCGGGTGCACACACACTCACACGCACATAGACAAACAGTGGGATGTGCTCAACATTTAAAAGTCATCAGATAATGATATTATAACAGAGTGATACAGAGTGGTGACAGATGGCGGGATAATGATTTAGTCAATGGCAGTTGAACAAAGCAAACCTGTTCTACTGGGATAACACAGGGTTAACTCAGGGTTACATCAGATCATCAATACACTTATCAGACTCACAGCATGACTGTCATTTGCGCAATCAATAGCGGGTCACACACAAACACACACTGACAACTGAATATGACCTCCACACACGTGCACAGGTGCATTTACACACTTGCACAAAACACTGAGCTAGAGCCAAGGTACTAATATAATATTTTTATATATATATTAGTGAATATTATCAATACTAGTTTATTAATACATTGAACAAAAATATAAACGCAACATGCAACAATTTCAAAGATTTCACTGAGTTACAGTTGATATAAGGGAATCAGTCAATTGAAATAAATTCATTAGGCCCTCATCTATGGATTTCACATGAATGGGAATACATGCATCTGTTGGTCACAGATACATTAATAAAAAGGTAAGGGCGTGGATCAGAAAACCAGTCAGTATCTGGTGTGACCACCATTTGCCTCATGCAGCGCGACACATCTCCTTCACATAGAGTTGATCAGGTTGTTGATTGTGGCCTGTGGAATATTGTTCCACTCCTCTTCAACGGCTTTGAGAAGTTGCTGGATATTGGCGGTAACTGGAACAAGATGTTGTACACGTTGATCCAGAGCATCGCAAACATGCTCAACGGGTGACATGTCTGGTGAGTATGCAGGCATTTTCAGTTTCAAGGAATTGTGCACAGATCCTTGCGACATGGGGCTGTACAATATTTATCATGCTGAAACATGAGGCGATAGAGGTGGTAGAATGGCACAGGATTGGGACTCAAGATCTCGTCACATTCAAATGGCTTTTTGATCAAATGCAATTGTGTTCATTGTCCGTAGCTTATGCCTGCTCATACCATAACCCCACCGCCACCATGCGACACTCTGTTCACAACGTTGACATCAGCAAACCTCTCGCCCACACAATGCCATCTGCCCAGTACAGTTGAAACTGGGATTCATCCGTGAAGAGCACACTTTTCCAGCGTGCCAGTGACCATCGAAGGTCAGAATTTGCCCACTGAAGTTGGTTACAACACCGAACTGCAGTCAGGTCAAGACCCTGGTGAGAACCACAAGAACAGAAATTAGCTTCCCTGACACAGTTTCTGACAGTTTGTGCAGAAATTCTTTGGTTGTGCAAACCCACAGTTTCATCAGCTATCCGGGTGGCTAGTCTCAGACGATCCTGCAGGTGAAGAAGCCGGATGTGGAGGTCCTGGGCTGGACTGGTTACATGTGGTCTGCGGTTGTGAGGCCGGTTGGACGTACTGCCAAATTCTCTAAAATGATGTTGGAGGCGGATTATGGTAGAGAAATGAACATTCAGTTCTCTGGCAACAGCTCTAGTGGACATTACTGCAGTCAGCATGCTAATTCCACGCTCCCTCCAAACTTGAGACATCTGTGGCATTGTGTTGTGTGACAAAACTGCACATTTTAGAGTGGCCTTTTATTGTCCCCAGCACAAGGTGCACCTGTGTAATGATCGGGCTGTTTAATCATCTTCTTGATATGCTACACCTGTCAGGTGGATGGATTATCTTGGCAAAGGAGAAATGCTCACTAACAAGGACGTAAACAAATTTGTGCACAAAATTTGAGAGAAATAAGCTTTTTGTGCGTATGGAAAATTTCTGGGATCTTTTATTTCAGCTCATGAAACATGGGACCAACACTTTACATGTTGCATTTATATTTTTGTTCAGTGTATTATCCATCAGTTTATTTATCAGTTAATTATTTAGTTATCTATTTGAATATTAAAATTCTATTAATCACAGGACTTGGACCCCCCAGTGTAGTGCGCTCCACATTTCTGATCAATATTATATGTTTATTGGTGCTGCAAATGAGAGTAGAAGAGAGAGAGAGAAGGGAGAAGAGGGATGGAAAGAGAAAGGGGAAAAGAAGGGTAGAGGCAGAAACAGAGAGAAAAACAGAGCTGTGAATGGTTGAAGGCGTAACTAAGAGCTCAAAGATATTGTCTGACCGTTGAAAGAAACCAAAACCATTATATCAGTGGTAGACTGGCACTGGAGCATAAAATATTGAAGCAGCATTAACAATTCAAGAGGTTAAACAATACTGTGTTGTTGTTCTCAAATTCCCTCTGTCTTTGAGGGATTACACTAGATTAGAACATGCTCAAAAGATGAGAGTGTTCTCTCCTAACACTAGAGAAGTCCCACAACATCAATGTTGCCTTACCTATACTGAATCAAAAACAAAATATGATTTTGTGACGTCTATAGCTCAAACATTATTTGTCATGAATACGTCTTTATTTAGAAGTCATGGAGTCAAGAGGTGAATAGTTGAAAAACAAGTTTCATACCACTGGGCAAACACTGGTTAAATCAACGTTGTTTCAACATCATTTAAATTAAATGATCAACATGGAATAGACGATGAATTGAAGTCTGTGCACAGTGCGAAACATTTGGACGAAAGAACAGCTCCTACGATCAACTACAGTACAAGTCATAAGTTTGGACACACCTACTCATTCAAGGGTTTTTCTTTATTTTTACTATTTTCTAGAGTGTAGAATAATAGTGAATACATCAAAATGATGAAATAACACATATGGAAACATGTAGTGACCAAAGCTGTCATCAAAGAAAATGGTGGCTACTATGAAAAATCTCAAATATAAAATATTTTATGATTTGTTTAACACTTTTTTGGTTACTGCATGATTCCATACGTGTTATTTCATAGTTTTGATGTCTTCACTATTATTCTACAATGTAGAAAATAGTAAAAATAAAGAAAAACCCTTGAATGAGTAGGTGTGTCCAAACTTTTGACTGGTACTGTATATTATCATCTGTTCTATAATGAGTAGGGAGATGTGTGAGATTGAAGGAGTATTTGAAGTGTAAATCCAGCCCCATTGTCTGTTTTTCCCTTAATACCTCTTTCTCTCTTTTCCCTCCCTCTTTTGCCTCCCTCTTTCCCTTCTCTCCCCCCAAACGTTGTTTGTAAAGTAACAAACGTTGATGAAGACCGTTGAGACTGGTGACGACACAGAGACACTTGAGAATGGAGGACTACAAAACGAATACCAAAACACAAAGAGATTTCTAAAGAAAGAGTCTTGGTTTAAAGCCAACTTCATCATCATTAGTCAAAATAGGTGGGAATGTTAGGAATGTCGTGACTGTGATGACACTAGGGAAATTCCATTTTTAGAGCCTAGGCCGAGATTTATTAAAAGGCACGTTGTTGGGCCTCCTGCGTGACACAGTGGTCTAAGGCAGGGCTAGCTGTACCACTAGAGATTCTGGGTTCGAGTCCAGGCTCTGTCGCACCCGGCCGCGACTGGGAGACCCTTCGGGCCAAATTCCAATGGAAATACAAGGTCAGATCTTTTGTATACATACAACAACTTAATGTGTTATCACTGTGCTTCATCTAATAGCACAACCAAATGACCTGGATTGTAGTGGAGATTACATTAAAAGTACAAGTGATCAATGCTGTTCAAGAATCTGCACAGATATTTATATTGTGAAGGTCTCCACAGACCTGCGACCTTTGCATGCTATCTTGAACATGTACACTTTCTATGATTACATAGTAAGATATTTATAGTTACGGTCTGTTGCCATGGATGTTACTCATTTTAAAGGTGAATAAATACTGTTACATTAGTTTGTAAGATAGCCTTAACTTTAGACTATTTACTGTATTACAATGTTTTATTGAATTGTGTTTGGTTGACAATGAAGAATAGTTTCATCTGATCCACTGGCTTAATCCTATTCTTTAACTTCCATTTTTGGTTCAGTTGGAGACGTGATTCCAACATATAATTTGTCAACTTGTCGACAAGTTAATAGGCTATATACTGTATTGCAAAAGTGATATTGAATTGTGTTTGGTTGTCAACAAATTCCAGTTTTAATTAATCAATTTATACGGTGGATTCACATTTCCATCTCAACCAATAATCAAAGTTAAAGAATATGACTAAATCAAATCAAACTTTATTTAAAGTTTATTTAAAGTTTGATTTGATTTAGTCGTGTTCTTTAATTTACATTTTCGGTTGAGATGGAGATGTTAATCCAACATATATATTATTCATTTGTGGACAAACTGGGATCAAGTCAGTGGCTCAGATGGAACTAACCAAGCAGAAGGTACATCTCCTTCAAATGTGAATATTTGGTTGATTTGACAACTAAACACAATTCAATATACAATTTGTCTACAAATTTATAATTTATATTTTGGATTCACGTCTCCATCTCAACCAAAAATATAAGTTAAAGAGTGTTGGTCCCAGGTTTCATGTTTCATGAGCTGGAATAAAGTATCCCAGAAATGTTCCATGCAATTAGCATGCTGACTGCAGGAATGCCCACTAAAGCTGTTGCCAGATAATTTAATGTTAATTTCTCTACTATAAGCCCCCTCCGACATCGTTTTAGGGAATTTGGTAGTACGTCTAACCGGCCTCACAACCGCAGACCACATGTAAACTTGCCAGCCCAGGAACTCCACATCTGGCTTTGTTCCAGTTCCCCGCCATTATCCAGAAACTTCGCACAGCCATTGAAGAGGAGTGGAACAACATTCCACAGGCCACAAACAACAGCCTGATCAACTCTATGCAAAGGAGATGTGACTGTTTTTTTATTCACGCCCCTACCTTTTTTTTAAGGTGTCTGTCACCAACAGATTCATATCTGTATTCCCAATGATGTGAAATCCATAGATTAGGTCCTCATTTATTTATTTCAATTGACTGATTTCCTTATATGAACTGTAACTCACTAAAATCTTTGAAATTGTTGCATGTTGTGTTTATATTTTTGTTGAGTGTATATAGGCCTAAATAGTATCTTTGATGATATGACTTGTAAAGTATGTTTACGTTTCATTTGCTCTGCTAAACTTACCCTTTGGAATGACTTCGATAGCAAAAGTGAATATATTTAGTTATGAAGAGATCTCAAAAATTATTCTCACGATAACACATTTGTAGTAGTCAGTGACAAAGTTAAGCAGGTCTTGGTTAAAACCCTGGATGGGAGACCAACTGAATAGCTGTAGATCAACTCTCCAGTAGGAGGTGCTGCCCAGCCTATTGTTTTATTGTGGATATAACGTTGAAAATCTGACGCTGTTTCAAAGGTACAAATTCAACATATTTTATACAAGATTTGTCCATGTTGAAAATTGATTACAATGATTACATAATCCTGTGGTTGATATTTCACCCTCAAAACAACGTTGATGACTTTTTAAAAATCCAACGTACTGTCTCAATACGATGACAAATTACATTTTGTGCCCAGTGGAATGTGACATTGATATTAGTCAGAAACATTTATTCCAGTGCCAAATTGTCTAAAAAGTGTAAGTAGGTACATTTTGAGATTTGTGTACAAGAGTTTTCATGACTTACTTGAGGGTTGGGTTTTGATTTCGACAATGCCCACTTGCCCAATAACAGCTGTAATGATTGCGCTCAATTCAATCGTATGGTAGAACACAGACAGTGAGACAGACCTGCCCAGCAGCACAGAGGATCGCACTTTGTTTACATAAGACAACACGTCACACAATTGTTTACTTAAGAAATACTGCATAAAACACCTTAGCTGGATGTAAAATTGCACGATTACCCTCCTCTGCAGAAAAACGTCAAAATTAATTTCAGATTTCTTGAGTTGTCTTAGATTCATTCTGACTATTTTTAGGAAGTCATACTGTCTTTGTTCCTATGGAGTCTCATTGGGGACAAACATCAGTAACAGCCAAATCAAACCACACCCCCAAGACTGAAATCTTGTTTTTCTTAATTAATGAGCAACAGAAAAGCACATGCGCTATTGGGATAAAATCCATAGTGCGGTTTTGAGATTTATTTGGCAAAGTAAGTGATCCTGGATAAAATGAGCAAACTTACAAAGAGGGAAAGACGTAGGAGGACTCTCTGTACAAAATTGTATTTCCAGGCACTAGCTTTTCGTCCCATCCTAAATTGGTTTAGACATGATTCTTCAGCCCCCTGGCTGAGCATATAGATAAATATGGTGTCTCCTATTACACTGGAAGAGGTGGTCTTCACTGATATATCCCTGAAACTACTTCTATGCTCGCTTCGAGGCAAATAACACTGAAACATGCATGAGAGCACCAGCTGTACCGGAAGACTGTGTGATCACACTCTCCGCAGTCGATGTGAGTAAGACCTTTAAAAAGGTCAACATTCACAAGGCCGCAGGGCCAGACGGATTACCAGGACGTGTACTGTGAGCATGCGCTGACCAACTAGCAAGTGTCTTCACTGACATTTTCAACCTCTCCCTGTCCGAGTCTGTAATAACATGTTTTAAGCAGACCACCATAGTCCCTGTGCCCCAAAACACTAAGGTAACCTGCCTAAATGACTACTTTGCTTTGAAAGGCTGGTCATGGCTCACATCAACACCATCATCCCAGAAACCCTAGACCCACTCCAATTTGCATACCACCCCAACAGATCCACAGATGATATAGTCTCTATTGCACTCCACACTTCCCTTTCCCACCTGGACAAAAACACCTATGTGAGAATGCTGTTCATTGACTAAAGCTCAGCGTTCAACACCATAGTGCCCTCAAAGCTCATCAATAAGCTAAGGATCCTGGGACTAGACACCTCCCTCTGCAACTGGATCCTCGACTTCCTGACGGGCCCCCCGCAGGTGGTAAGGGTAGGTAACAACACATCCGCCACGCTGATCCTCAACACAGGGGCCCCTCAAGGGTGTGTGCTCAGCCCCCTACTGTACTCCCTGTTCACTCATGACTGCATGTCCAGGCACGACTCCAACACCATCATTAAATTTGCCGATGACACAACAGTGGTAGGCCTGATTACCGACAACAACGAGACAGCCTATAGGGAGTAGGTCAGAGGTCCAAGCACACCATGACAGTCGTGAAGTGGGCACGAAAAAACCTATTCCCCCTCAGGAGACTGAAAAGATTTGGCATGGGTCCTCAGATCCTCAAAAGGTTCTACAGCTGCACCAACGAGAGCATCCTGACTGGTTGCATCACTGCCTGATATGACAACTGCTCAGCCTCCTACCGCAAGGCACTACAGAGGGCAATGCGAACAGCCCAGTACATCACTGGGGCCAAGCTTCCTGCCATCCAGGACCTCTATACCAGGTGATGTCAGAGGAAGGCCCTAAAGATTGTCCAAGACTCCAGCCACCTTAGTCATAGACTGTTCTCTCTGCTACCTCACGGCAAGCGGTACCAGAGCGCCAAGTCTAGGTCCGAGAGGCTTCCAAACTGCTTCTACCCCCAAGCCATCAGACTTCTTAACATCTAGTCAAATGGCTACCCAGACTATTTGCATTGCCATCCCCCTCCCCCCCTCCCCTCTCCACACCACTGCCACTGTCTGTTGTCATCTATGAATAGTCACTTTAATTAACTCTACCTACATGTACATACTACCTCAACTAAACGTTGCCCCCGCACATTGACTCTGTACCGGCACCCCCCTGTATATATTGTTATTTTTTACTGCTGCTCTTTAATTACTTGTTACATTTATCTCTTATTCTTATCCATATTTTTTGAAACTGCACTGTTGGTTAGGGGCTCGTAAGTAAGCATTTCACTGTAAGGTCTACACCTGTTGTACTCGGCGCATGTGACTAATAAAATTTTATTTTATTTTATTTTAATCAATGTAAACTAAGCTTTGGTTCTTTTATTGCTCACACAATCTCTATTTGGCTCTACTTTGAAAAACGATGTAACTGGGAATCAAAATGGCATGCCCATACTCCAATATTTCACAATAATGCCTTGAGATCTGGAGGGTGGTCTTTTGCATCCACCTAATGGTCCAAATGTGGAATCAGTACCCTTGCCAATATCATGGACAGTAATGGTTTGAGAACATTCCAAGATGTGAAAGACACGTACACATTACAACTCCTTTTTTCTATATTTACAACTTAGGTCAGTTATGCTGGCCTATGGAGTCCCTTGGAAAACCCAACTACCAAACCATCCAATGATGGGATTTATAAATAAATGATCTGGGCTCCCGAAAGGACCAGTAGCAGTGCGTGGGTAAAGTCACTGGGGAGCCAAGACAGAATAAAAGCCATAGTTTGGGGTTACTTCGAAACGTCCTTGTTTTTTAAAGAAAAGCATATTTTTTGTCCGTTAAAATAACATAAAATTGAAATCAGAAATACAGTGTAGACATTGTTAATGTTGTAAATGACTTTTGTAGCTGGAAACAGCAGATTTTTTTATAGAATATCTACATAGGCCTACAGAGACCATTATCAGCAACCATCACTCCTGTGTTCCAATGGCACGTTGTGTTAGCTAATCCAAGTTTATAATTTTAAAAGGCTACTTGATCATTAGAAAACCCTTTTGCAATTATGTTAGCACAGCTGAAAACTGTTGGGCTGATTAGAGAACCAATAAAACTGTCCTTCTTTAGACTAGTTGAGTATCTGGAGCGTCAGCATTTGTGAGTTCGATTACAGGCTCAAAATGGCCAGAAACAAATAACTTTATTCTGAAATTTGTCGGTCTATTCTTGTTCTGAGAAATGAAGGCTATTCCATGCGAGAAATTGTCAAGGAACTGAAGATCTCATACAACGCTGTGTACTACTCCCTTCACAGAACAGCGCAAACTGGCGCTAACCAGAATAGAAAGAGGAGTGGGAGGCCCCGGTGCACAACTGAGCAAGAGGGCAAGAACATAAGTGTTTAGATTGAGAAAGTTTGAGAAAAGTTCTAAACTGACAGCTTCATTAAATAGTAGCCGCAAAACACCAGTCTCAACGTCAACAGTGAAGAGGAGACTCTGGGATGCTGGCCTACAGTCTACACTGTATTTCTGATCAATTTTATGTTATTTTAATGGACAAAAAATGTGCTTTTCTATCAAAAACAAGGACATTTCTAAGTGACCCAAAACTTTTGAACGGTAGTGTATGTGTTGTGATAATTGCGTTGTTGGCTCTATAACCTGTTAGTTTAAATGCCTTGCAACAGTGATATATAGGCCTAAAGGCCGAGACAATAAGAAGAAATAGTGGCAGAATAAATTCAACCACACCTTCATTTAATCACAAAACTGGAGAGCAACATCTGTCCAGTGAAGTCCCACAAAGCCTAATGCGTGCAACAAACAGTTACATGACCTACAGCATTGTCAAGAAAGTTAATGTTTCTGACATTTTCGGACTACTAAACTATGGATTTAGAACTACAGAGCCTTACTGCAAGTCGGAAAGAAAACAAGGGCTGTCTCCACAATTCCAGCAACATTTCAACTTCAACATTTCAACATCATCAAATCACCTATGCTTTGTCTAATACAGTGACGACTAAAATATACCAAAAACGATTTAGTCCAATCAACGTAAGCTAAATATCATGTGGCTGTTCATGGTTCTGATTTCTCTGTGTGTGTGTGTGTGTGTGTGTGTGTGTGTGTGTGTGTGTGTGTGTGTGTGTGTGTGTGTGTGTGTGTGTGTGTGTGTGTGTGTGTGTGTGTGTGTGCGCATTCATGCAAGTAGAAAAATATGTTGACTCTCTCCTACTTGTAGAGAAACGCCAAATGCCATGTACCTCTCTTTCATGTTGACAAAACGGTCTATAACTGTCACACAGTACAAGCTTTTTTGGGTCGTTGTCCTAGGCTACCTGGCTAAAATGATTGCCCGCTAGCCTAACTTCCTTTCATGGGCAACGTTAGCTAGTTAACATTAGCCTTCTACATCTAGCTACATATTGCACTTCCATCCTCTCAGTCCAGGGGCACAATGTATTTTATGTTTGGATCAGAATCAGTGTAATAATCACTGGCCAGTATGAAGAATTAATCCCTATCGCCATCCATGGCTAATTTAGGAAAGGGCCAAATTTAGCTAGCTAGCTGCTGGAGGACAACAACACAACGAGATGCAACAATTGAAGTTGTTTCTATCAATGGCGTATTTCTCTGTGAGAGGCTTGAAGCCAAATCCAAACTGGCTCCCTTGACACTTTTTTTTGGTGTGCCAAGACTATTCAAAGTTGAGCTCACACAGTTTATTTAATACTTTTTTATCAAGGGAGGCCAAATGCTTGCTGGCTTCTCTTGCATTCAATGCTACGGGCGGCAACAATGTCATACTCTTAATGACCAGACCGCATCAGATAGATGGCCTAAACATACAAAGACAGAGGGGCGCTGATTCGCTCGCTCTGATGTTTTCTTCGGTGAGATACATTCAGCCTCTTACGAATTGAAAGAAAATTATGAAACACATTTTGTTGTAATTTGTTTTACATTGTATTCATACATTTTTTGGGGAAGCCTGGCTTTCCTTGGCATCCATGACTACACACCACTGGAAAGGACTGATCTCTATAATTAATAAACAACTTTTGAGCTAGCTATTAAAAAAGTAGTGAATATGAACAACCCTTTAACTTGAACAGAATAAGTAAAAATATGACCTTGGCATCCCATTATGCAAACCATTAACTTGTTTAACACAGAGAAAATGTTTTACGATAAAATTGCCTTCAACTCCCAACTGTTCTCTGTGTCCCCTAAATCAGGTAGGCACATTCCTTCATGTGATGTGGGAGTGCCCTGCAGTTAAATGCTTCTGTAAATAATAATCTCAGATTAAGCCCAACACATACAAATAAACAATCTATACTGCCCAAACACGCACACTAAATTTTTTAATATATATACACAGTTGAAGTCAGAAGTTTACATACAACTTAGCCAAATATGTTTAAACTCAGTTTTTCACAATTCCTGACATTTAATAATAGTAAAATTAACCTGTTTTAGGTCAGTTAGGATTGCCACTTTATTTTAAAAATGTGAAATGACAGAATAGAGAGAATGATTTATTTCAGCTTTTATTTCTTTCATCACATTCCCAGTGGGTCAGAAGTTAACATACATTCAATTAGTGTTTGGTAGCATTGCCTTTAAAATGTTTAACTTGGGTCAAACATTTCGGGTAGCCTTCCACAAGCTTCCCACAACAAGTTGGGTGAATTTTGGCCCATTCCTCCTTACAGAGCTGGTGTAACTGAGTCAGGTTTGTAGGCCTCCTTGCTTGCACACACTTTTTCAGTTCTGCCCACAAATTTTCTATAGGATTGAGGTCAGGGCTTTGTGATGGCCACTCCAATACCTTGACTTTGTTGTCCTTAAGCCATTATGACACAACTTTGGAAGTATGCTTGGAGTCATTATCCATTTGGAAGACTCATTTGAGACTGATGTCTTGAGATATTGCTTCAATATATCCACATCATTTTTCTTCCTCATGATGCCATCTGTTTTGTGAAGTGCACCAGTCCCTCCTGCAGCAAACCACCCCCACAACATGATGCTGCCACCCCCGTGCTTCACGGTGGGATGGTGTTCTTTAGCTTGCAAGCCTCCCCCTTTCTCCTCCAAACATAACAATGGTCATTATGACCAAACAGTTCTATTTTGTTTCATCAGACCAGATGACATTCCTCCAAAAAGTACAATCTTTGTCCTAATGTGCAGTTGCAAACTGTAGTCTGGCTTTTTATGGCGGTTTTGGAGCAGTGGCTTCTTCCTTGCTGAGCGGCCTTTCAGGTTACGTTGATATAGGACTCATTTTACTGTGGATATAGATACTTTTTTACCTGTTTCCTCCAGCATCTTCACAGGGTCCTTTGCTGTTGTTCTTGGATTGATTTGCACTTTTCGCACCAAAGTACGTTCATCTCTAGGAGACAGAATGCGTCTCCTCCTGAGCGGTATGACGGCTGCGTGGTCATACCACGTATGTATATACTTGCATACTATTGTTTGTTCAGATGAACGTGGTACCGTCAGGCATTTGGAAATTGCTCCCAAGGATGAACCAGACTTGTGGAGGTCTACAATTTCTTTCTGAGGTCTTGGTTAATTTCTTTTGATTTTCCCATGATGTCAAGCAGAGGCACTGAGTTTGAAGGTAGGCCTTGAAATACATCCACAGGTACACCTCCAATTGACTCAAATGATGTCAATTAGCCTATCAGAAGCGTCTAAAGCCATGACATCATTTTCTGGAACTTTCCAAGCTGTTTAAAGGCACAGTCAACTTAGTGTATGTAAACTTCTGACCCACTGGAATTGTGATACAGTGAATTATAAGTGAAATAATCTTGTCTGTAAACAATTGTTGGAAAAATGACTTGTGTCATGCACAAAGTAGATGTCCTAACCGACTTGCCAAAGCTATAGTTTGTTAACAAGACATTTGTGGAGTGCTTGAAAAATGAGTTTTAATGACTCCAACCTAAGTGTACGTAAACTTTCGACTTCAACTGTATATAGTACCAGTCAAAAGTTTGGACACCCCTACTCATTCAAGGGTTTTTCTTTATTAATACTATTTTAAACATTGTTGAATAATAGTGAACACATCAAAACTATGAAATAACACATATAGATTCATGTAGTAACAAAAAAGTGTAAAACAAATAAAAATATATTTTAGAGTTTAGATTCTTCAAAGTATCCACCCTTCGTCTTGATGACAGCTTTGCACACTCTTGGCATTCTCTCGACCAGATTCATGAGGTAGTTCACAACGTTGACATCAGCAAACCACTTGCCCACATGAAACTGGGATTCATTAGTGAAGTGCACACTTCTCCAGCGTGCCAGTGGCCATCGAAGGTGAGTATTTGGGGACCCTAGTTGCTACAGGGTGTGGGAAGGTGGGGAGGGCGGGAGGTAGACATGTTGCAGGGCTAGGGTTGGGGAAATGGGGTTGGAGGTGGAGGCTCATTTACTTTGTATTACATTTTTTCTCTTTTTACGTACAAAATGTATTGTTACTTTTCGGCTCCAGGCAGGGCCGGCTCCAGGCATATGTTATAAAATTGCAACATTATCTCTCTGCCCAATGACAAAATGTGTATAATTGCAGGAAATTTACTTTAAAACTAAAATTTCTCTCTCTGTTGGGGGGGACAACCAAATCTTGCTTAGGGCCCCCGAAAGGCTAAATCCGGCCTTGGCTCTGTGTTATGATCAGAGCCAACTAGATGACAAATCTGTCGATACCCCCTTGAGCAAGACACTTAACCCTAATTGCTCTTGTAAGTTGTTCTGTGTAAGAGCATCTGCTAAATTAATATAAAAAAAATTATGTGCTGTAAGCGCATTAGTCATCGATAGTACTATGAACAGTCATCATCATGATGATGCCACAGGGTTAACATTATATGTTGAGTGTCGATTAAAGACATGGATTTGAGTTCATCTGGGTCAACAACCCTGCTGGTCAAATGTCACACATTATGCACACACACATGTTTGTACAACAGTTATCATGCTGTATTTGTAACACACACAATCACTCAGAGAGAGAGAGAGAGAGAGAGAGAGAAGGGGTGGGGAGAGAGAAAGAGAAGAGGAGGGGTGGAGAAAAGGGGATGAGAGAGAATAGAGAGAGAAGGAGAGAGTGAGGAGAGATCCTATCACTCGTTTTGTAATTAACATTTCTTCAAGATTGAGTTTAGACTGATGTCTGTGTGCATTTGTGTTGAAATGTCAACTATAAAAAGAACGTTGCACACTCCATATATAAACTCCAAGTAATTTATGGGTTCATTTGACATGTCAGAAATGGGATCTAGGAGTAGTAATTATTGGGTCGTGTCAAAGAGGAGAAGATGCACATTGATGTGTTGCAGTACTGCAGTCCAAACTAAATCACAAAAAAACACACAGGAATTAATCTGGAGAGGTAATTGGATATTCCCCCAAGCAGAATAATTATGCATTTCTATGTACTGTATGTTTCTGTGTGTGTGTGTGTGTGTGTGTGTGTGTGTGTGTGTGTGTGTGTGTGTGTGTGTGTGTGTGTGTGTGTGTGTGTGTGTGTGTGTGTGTGTGTGTGTGTGTGTGTGTGTGTGTGTGTGTGTGTGTGTGTGTGTGTGTGTGTTTGCATGCCTCCCTGCCTGCCTGCCTGTGTACGTGTGTGTATACTTGCATGTGTGTGTGTGTGTCTGTGTACTTGCTTGCAAACATATGTGTTAGCATGTGTTAAATGCCTGCCATTATCCCATTACAGGAAGTATTCCAGAAGCAGAGGACATCACTGTATTGTAGGAATGACTGAGCCACGTTCATGTCAAAGTGGCCATTACGGAGATGTAGGGGGCACAAAATGGTTGCTGTTCTTCATCCAGAACATGAAGTTCTAAGGGCCGATTCAATCAGATCTGCTTTAGCCGACATCCGCATAGCTGATGTTTTGGCGTGTCAGACCTGCAGCTGTCAAATCCACAAGCGGCTCCTGGCATTATATCTAAAATGGACATTGCCATTGGCTGCACGGAGTCGCATTAACAGAAATCTCATGTAGCCTTGTTTACAAGTTTGAACACTGGAATGAGAGATGTAATCTACACCTCAGGTTTAGATCAGGTTGATAGAAATCCTCATTATTTCTTCTGATTTTCAATGTGAGCTTCATTATTTCTATATAGCCTACACTTTCTTGTTCTGAACTTCTAACGCGAGTGGAACGGGTGTGGCTTCCTGACAACAATCACAAGAGCAGCTGCTCACTGATTTGACACACAAAAACAGCAGCTATGCTATGTGGGTGTCGGCTATCACCGGTAAATGCTTGATCTGATTGAATCTAGGCCTTAATGGAAATATCATGAAACTGTTGCTGATTATAATGACCAGGGAGAAGATACCAGCGTTGGACACAGATAAATAAGACAATTAAAATAACTAAGACAATTTTTTAGGCCAAAAGCATTTCACATTCTCTGCATCTCAGGCCCAAGCACGCACACACAGGCACACGCATTCACACAGATGCATGCAAACACACACACAGACGTTTGCCCAGTGGCCAACAGTAAATATGGGACAACTTACAACTTTCATTTTCCTCTGAAAATGTACGCTTCTCTTTGACCTTAAATCTTTGACCTTGGATGTCAACATTGTATAAATATTGTGCTTTCACTCTTCCCTGTAACCTTCATGGCTTTATAATCAGAGATTTATGTAACATTAGTAGTAAGCCATTTACATATTCATATATTCCCCAGAGCAGACGATTAGTGTTGAATATGAATGGAATCATTTACTAAGGAGAGGAAATCATTAAGATATTAAAGCAACACTTCAGGGGATGTAACGTGTCTCATATGAATCATTACCTTAGTTAGCATCTTGCTGCTCGTTCCAGAGATGCAACGAAGCAATCAACTGGATCAAAGCAACTAGATTCTCTCCTTTAAAAAAACATTACTCGTTATACAGTCACCTCCAAAATGATTGTCACCATTGATATACGATACTGTGCCAAAGTTTTAGGCAGGTGTGAAAAAATGCTGTAAAGTAAGAATGCTTTCAAAAATAGACATGTATATAGATTACATTTATCAATTAACAAAATGCAAAGTGAGTGAACAGAAGAAAAATATAAATCAAATCCATATTTGGTGTGACCACCCTTTGCCTTCAAAATAGCATCAATTCTTATAGGTTATATTTTTTGTTCAGTATAATTTAAACAAAATCTCATAGATAAGTGTCAAAACTATTGGCACCTCTGTTTTCAATACTTTTTGCACCCTCCCATTGATAGGATAAAGCTACTTAGCGTTTTTCTATAATGTTTTATGAAATTGGAGAACACATTGGGATGGATCTTAGACCATTCCTCCATACAGATTCTTTCCAGATTATCGATATCAAATCAAATCAAATCAAATTGTATTTGTCACATACGCATGGTTAGCAGATGTTAATGCGAGTGTAGCAAAATGCTTGTGCTTCTAGTTCCGACCATGCAGTAATATCTAACAAGTAATCTAACCTAACAATTTCACAACAACTACCTTATACACACAAGTGTAAAGGAATGAATAAGAATATGTACATATAAATATATGAATGAGTGATGTCCGAACGGCATAGGCAAGATGCAGTAGATGGTGTACAGTACAGTATATACATATGAGATGAGTAATGTAGGGTATGTAAATATTATATAAAGTGGCATTGTTTAAAGTGGCTAGTGATACATTTATTACATCAATTTTTCCATTATTAAAGTGGCTAGAGATGAGTCAGTATGTTGGCAGCAGCCACTCAATGTTAGTGATGTCTGTTTAACAGTCTGATGGCCTTAAGATAGAAGCTGTTTTTCAGTCTCTCGGTCCCCGCTTTGATGCACCTGTACTGACCTCGCCTTCTGGATGATAGCGTGGTGAACAGGCAGTGGCTCGGGTGGTTGTTGTCCTTGATGATCTTTTTGGCCTTCCTGTGCCATCGGGTGGTGTAGGTGTACTGGAGGGCAGGTAGTTTGCCCCCGGTGATGCGTTGTGTAGACCTCACTACCCTCTGGAGAGCCTTATGGTTATGGGCAGAGCAGTTTCCGTGCCGGGCGGTGATACAGCCCGACAGGATGCCCCCGATTGTGCATCTGTAAAAGTTTGTGAGTGTTTTTGGTGACAGGACGAATTTCTTCAGCCTCCTGAGGTTGAAGAGGCGCTGCTGTGCCTTCTTCACCACGTTGTCTGTGTGGGTGGACCATTTCAGTTTGTCTGTGATGTTCAGTACTCCACTACTGTCCCGTCGATGTGGATAGGGGGCTGCTCCCTCTGCTGTTTCCTGAAGTCCACGATCATCTCCTTTGTTTTGTTGACATTGAGTGTGAGGTTATTTTCCTGACACCACACTCCGAGGGCCCTCACCTCCTCCCTGTAGGCCGTCTCGTCGTTGTTGGTAATCAAGCCTACCAGTGTAGTGTCGTCTGCAAACTTGATGATTGAGTTGGAGGTGTGCATGGCCACGCAGTCGTGGGTGGACAGGGAATACAGGAGAGGGCTGAGAACGCACCCTTGTGGGGCCCCAGTGTTGAGGATCAGCGGGGTGGAGATGTTGTTACCTACCCTCACCACCTGGGGGCGGCACGTCAGGAAGTCCAGGACCCAGTTGCACAGGGCGGGGTCGAGACCCAGCTTAATGACGAGTTTGCGCTTATGGAGTGCCCTCTTTGATTCACACCATAGGTTTTCAATGGGGTTGTAGTCCGAAGACTGAGACGGCCATTGCAAAATGTTGATTTTGTGGTCAATTAACTATTTATTTGTAGATTTGATGTGTGCTTGGGGTCATTGTATTGCTGGAAGATCCACTTGCAGCCAAGTTTCAGCCTCCTGGCAGAGGCAAGAAGGTTTTGGACAAAAATGTACTGGTATTGCGTAAAGTTCATGATGCTGTTGACCTTAACAAAGGCCCCAGGACCAGTGGAAGCAAAGCAGCACCATAACATCAAGGATCCACCACCATATTTTACAGTAGGTATGAGGTGCTTAGGTTATTTTCAGAATATGCATTATTTTTTTCAATGCCAAATCCACCACTGGTGTGCATTTTCATCTCATCTTACCATAGCACCCGGTTCCAATACATGTGCCAATTCCTTATAGCAAACTCCAGGCATCTACATTTGTTGGTTGTTCTCAATAAAGCTTTTTTATGGCAACCCTTCCAAATAGCCTATTGGCATGGCTGTGGCGTCTAATTGTAGATTTGGAGACTTGGTGATCGCAAGATTCGACCAATTTCTGTAATTTTCTAACTGTGGCCCTTGGACTTTTCTTTGCCTCCATTTTTCTCACTGTGCATGGGGACAAAATATGCATGCGTCCTCTACCAGGCAAGTCTACTACTGTTCCAGTGGTTTTACATTTCTTGTTTGTTGCCCTAATAGTGGTAAGTGGTATTTTTGTTTTTTCGGTTTATTTTTTGTACCCATTGCCTTATTTATGAAAGTCAACAACCAATTGTCTTTTTTCATTTGTAAGTTCTCTGCCTTTCCCCATGGTGATGGATGATAAATGTATTTTACATGCGTGTTACCTCAATTTTATACCCCAGTGAAACAGGAAGCCATGGAAGGCCACAATACAGTACCTTAAACTGAGAATAACTTGAAAAGGTAGAATGTTAATGCAGATTTGATTTTGATTTTATTTCTAAGAATATTTAACGGTCCCAATAATTTTGACACCTACCTTTTTGGTGTCAAAATCTCTTTCTCTGAGCAATTGTATTAGTACAATATAATATAATTTCCCAATTTTTTTGAGCATACAATATAGCTTGGTATTTGTATTAATACAAAATGTATTATTTGGAGGTGACTGTACTGTATATATGACATTTTACAGCTTCTTGTCTCTTTTTCCTCCATTAACTATACAGTTGGAAATGTAAGAGGAAGACGGGCAGATGGGCAGCTTGGAAAGTGGCGAACTAGGGCCAGTTGGTTGAAACCCTGTCGTAGGGGGTTATGGGGAAAGTTGGTTCGAACCCCTGTCGTAAGGAGTTATGGGGCCTGTTGGTTCGAACCCTTGTCGTAGGGGATTATGTGGCCAATTGGTTGTAACCCCTGTCGTAGGGGGTTATGTGGCCAGTTGGTTGGAACCCCTGTCGTAGGAGGTTATGTGACCAGTTGGTTGGAACCCCTGTTGTAGGGGGTTATATGTGGTCTGAAGTTGGCTGTGTTGACAACTATGCCAATCTCCGGTACCTTGTAATTTCTTCAATCGTATCTAGCTATGCCTTGATGGTTTTGTCCAGACTGTCCATTTTGATTCTCAGTCAATAAGATCATGACTGTTCATATTGGTTACAAGGTATAATTGCATAATATGCATAGAAACTCAGGTATCATAAACCACTACGGCATGTTGACCCAAGCACATCCCTGACCCAACACAGCTAACAACTGCTAATGTCAAACCCACATAGGAATCAATGATATAGGACCATAGAAATCAATACCAACACTGAATCATAGAGTTCTGATCAGCTGATATTTACCAAGAGATTAGGTTGGGTCGCCTCTAGTTTCTATCCCAACAAAATCATAAACCTGTGGAATCTGACTTTGTGGATATAAAAGCTAGTGGAAACCATTATGTTGTGTACTTTAGCTACTGTATCTAATACCAAATGGTACATCAGGGTCCTTCTCACGAAACTGCCCAAAAAAACAAAAAATTATGAAGTATCATTTTTTACTATATGTTGTCTTGAATCTGTCAAGGCTCAGGAGAAGACCCAGATGCAGACAGTTTCGAAGTAACAAAAGTTTATTACAAAAACAGGGGTGCAGGCAAACGACATGTCAAGGACAGGCAGAGGTCAGTAATCCAGAGCAGAGTCCGAAAGGTACAGAATGGTAGACAGGCTCAGGGCAGACAGAGGTCAGTAATCCAGGGAGGTGTGACAAGGTATAGAATGGCATGCAGGCTCAGGGTCAGGGCAGGCAGAATGGTGAAAACTGTGAAAACTAGAAAACAGGAACTAGAGAAAAGACAGGAGCAAGAAAAATGAAACAAAACGAACTGGCAACAGACAAACAGAGAACACAGGTATAAATACACTGGGGATAATGGAGACGATGGGCGACACGTGGAGGGGGGTGGAGACAGTCACAAAGGCAGGTGAATCAGATCAGGGTGTGACAGAATCCCTGAGATTAGGATCTGTACTTATCTATTTCATAATTGTTGTTATGTTTTTTTTAATCAGATATTATGCTTTTTACCAACATTTTCACAAAAGTCGAAAAAATGTAATGGACAATTCAATATTTCTAAATTTAACATTGCTCCCCTCATTCTGAAAGTATATAAGGGAATAAATGTACTTTTCATGTGCTCATCTAAGGACTATGTCACGACTCCTACCGAAGGTGGCTCCCCTTCCTGTTCGGGTGGCGCTCGGCGGTCGTCGTCACCGGCCTACTAGCTGCCACTGACTTTTTCCTCCCCCTCCTTTTTTGTTCATTGGTTACACCTGTTTTTAGTTAGGGTGATTAGTAGGGCTTTATTACCCAGCAGGCCCGCCTGTTGGGTGTGCGGGATTGTTTTGTGTACGGTTTGTACATGCGTGTATGTCACGGTACGTGCTAGTTGTATTTTCGGAACTTTTTGTTCCCCTTGTATATTGGGGCATTTGATTGGAGTGGCGCCGTGTTTCACCTTTGTGGTGATTAAAAGTTACGCTACTCTGAACTCTCTGTCTCCTGCGTCTGACTCTTTCCTCCACTACACCCCGGGCATTACAGACTACTCCTCTAGATGATGTATCACGGGTGAATAAAACTTTATTTAAAAATAATGATTTGAGACTCATGTCCACAGACACTCTGTTTGTACGTAATAAATATTACAGTTTAATGTAAACTTGAGTGTAAACATTTGTATTGATTTATGGACAAACTACAGCAACACATGTTGTGTTTTATTCAAATAACAATTGTATAAAATGCGCTGAGAATTTAATCCATAGACATATTGGTAATGAGAATTTGCACTGAAGATGTACAAAAATCTGGCAAAAATGTAAAATGGATTTAAAATAAGACACTTTCCCAAAAACTACACATCTTAGTCCTCAGAATAATAGTTGATTTTTGAAGATGCATCATGGTTTTGTTACTCAATTTGCAACATGCATTTTAAAACTGGTTTCATGATGGTGCTTGTTTTGATGGATTTAAACCAAATTGGATTTATTAGGTAGTTACATAGTTGTTACAGTTTTCATGTGTAATAACTAAGTAAATACCAAGCAAATAGTGGATGGTAAAATACAGCACTATCAAATACATTTCCAAGGAAAGCAACCAAAGAGGGAAGGATCATTCTTAAATTATGTAAGGCTAGGAAAAACTCTTGACTTTTCTCAGGTCATATGAAAAACCTCAAGGCTTAAATTAAAACATAATTAATTAGTTTGGGCCCAGATTATTTCCTACATCTAGAAATGAGGTGCACAAGCAATATATACATCATTGTGCACAATCCATGGCTACAAAGCTAGTGTCACGTTCGTTGTTGGAATGAGACCAAGGTGCAGCGTTGTAAGCATACATCTTACTTTATTAGATGAACACCAAAAAAAAAAATATATATATATATATATATATATATATAAACAAACGTAACGTTCTGCAGGCTACACAGTAACTATACAAAATCAAGATCCCACAATCTAAGGTGGGAAAAAGGGCTGCCTAAGTATGATCCCCAATCAGAGACAACGATACACAGCTGCCTCTGATTGGGAACCATACTAGGCCAACAAAGAAACAGAAACATAGATTTGCCCACCCAAGTCACACCCTGACCTAACCAAATAGAGAATAAAAAAGGCTCTCTAAGGTCAGGGCGTGACAGCTAGCTGGCTAGCTACCTACTCTGTAAGTTAGCTTGACATAACAAAAAGTAATAGAAACAAGTTGAGAAAAAAAGTTACTAAAAGAAACGTGTTTTATTATCTTCTGAACAGGGATGTAGTGCTGCAAACTCAGTGCCTTTTTGCTTGACATCATGGGAAAATCAAAAGAAATCAGCCAAGACCTCAGAAAAAAAATTGTAGACCTCCACAAGTCTGGTTCATCCTTGAGAGCCGATTCCAAATGCCTGAAGGTACCACGTTCATCTATACAAACAATAGTACGCAAGTATAAACACCATGGGACCACGCAGCCGTCATACTGCATAGGAAGGAGACGCGTTCTGTCTCCTAGAGATGAATGTACTTTGGTAGGAAAAGTGCAAATCAATCCAAGAACAACAGCAAAGGACCTTGTGAAGATGCTGGAGGAAACAGGTACAAAAGTATCTATATCCACAGTAAAACGAGTCCTATATCGACATAACCTGAAAGGCCGCTCAGCAAGGAAGAAGCCACTGCTCCAAACCGCAATTAAAAAGCCAGACTACGGTTTGCAACTGCACATGGGGACAAAGATTGTACTTTTTGGTGAAATGTCCTCTGGTCTGATGAAACAAAAATAGAACTGTTTGGCCATAATGACCATTGTTATGTTTGGAGGGAAAAGGGGGAGGCTTGCAAGCCGAAGAACACCATCCCAACCATGAAGCACGGGGGTGGCAGCATCATGTTGTGGGGGTACTTTGCTGCAGGAGGGACTGGTGCACTTCACAAAATAGATGGCATCATGAAGGAGGAAAATGATGTGGATATATTGAAGTAACATCTCAAGACATCAGTCAGGAAGTCAAAGCTTGGTCGCAAATGGGTCTTCCGAATGGACAATGACCCCAAGCATACTTCCAAAGTTGTGGCAAAATGGCTTAAGGACAACAAAGTCAAGGTATTGGAGTGGCCATCACAAAGCCCTGACCTCAATCCTATAGAAAATGTGTGGGGAGAACTGAAAAAGCGTGTGCGAGCAAGGAGGCCTACAAACCTGACTCAGTTACACCGGCTCTGTCAGGAGGAATGGGCCAAAATGAGTGTATGTAAACTTCTGACCCACTGGGAATGTGATGAAAGAAATATAAGCTGAAATAAATCGTTCTCTCTGCTATTATTCTGACATTTCACATTCTTAAAATAAAGTGGTGATCCTAACTGACTTAAAACAGGGAATGTTTACTTGGATTAAATGTCAGGATTTGTGAAAAACTGAGTTTAAATGTATTTGGCTATGGTGCATGTAAACTTCCGACTTCAACTGTATATATATATATATTTAGACTGTGTGGGCATAGGCAAACATTGTAATTGGAGGCTGCATTTTATGCATATTCTATAATAATGTGCAATAGGCTATATCTGTCAGTAGAAATGATGATGGATTTATGCGCTGCCGCACAAAAACAAATTGCAACACACCACTGATAAATCAATTTGTTTCTGCTGTCTTGAATGTAGAAGTTCTATTTTGCGATCTTCCAACATAAATGTGATCTCTTTGATGAGACATTCAGTCAGTGAATCAGGCCATCTCCATGGTAACCAGAGACTCTTTCTGCCATACATGCCATCAAACTACAATAAAACCTCTCAAGTATGCCCTTACAGTATGCATCATACAGGCTGCATTTCTGTATTTTGGAAGTTATGTATCTTTAAAACTTGATTGCTCCCATAAAAAACATTGTAGGACTACATCAACAATGGACTAATTAAAAAAATATTTAAAAAATATTGTTTTTGGGTGGAATTTTCCTTTCAGGTAAACCAATAAGGAAATTGTTTTACGCAACCGGGCGCAGAAATGATTGCCTCTGATCTTGCCATTCAATGGTGGAACTGAATTGAACTTTGAGCGCTGTTCATCTCCCAGAAAAAATAAGAGAAAATAGGGAGACTAAAAGATGTAGACTCTCCATGACAACGGAAATGTCAACAGAATCATTGTGACTGCTTACTACTGGTGGATAGATTAGAGTATATGTTATGATACAGGTTCTCTTGGTAAAATAACAGTATGTTATTGCGTAGGGAGAGGAAATGAGAGAAAGAGAACATTCTGTCTCCAAAAATGAGAGATGATGAAAATAGAGCGAGACGGATGAAGAGGAAAGACCGAGAGATGGAGAGATGGAGAAATGCAGTGATGGAGAAGAGAGGTATGCAGACTGACAAAGAGATATATAGAGAAAGAGACAGAGGAGATGGAGGGAGGAGGAAAGAGAGAGCAGGAATGCAAGGCCAGACGTTTACCATAGCTGCAAGAGAAAGAATGAGAAAGAGAGACAGAGGGATAGAAGGAGGAATATATATAGAGAGAGAGAGAGAGAGAGAGAGAGAGAGAGAGAGAGAGAGAGGGAGAGAGAGAGAGAGAGAGAGAGAGAGAGAGAGAGAGAGAGAGAGAGAGAGAGAGAGAGAGAGAGGGAGAGGAGGGTACAGGTGCACATTACCAAGGCAGTGGGAGCCTCTCCATCTGCTCAACAAGCCCTGGCATGCTAGATATGAAATATTCATCAAGAGCTTAAACACACACACACACGCACATGCAGCATCTGATAGCCGTAGGCATGAAACATCCATATGTGATGAGTTTGTAGGAGGTCGAGATCCACTAGACCCTTAGGTAAATGAGACCAACCTGTTGTGTTGCAGCTTGTGTGTGTGTGTGTGTGTGTGTGTGTGTGTGTGTGTGTGTGTGTGTGTGTGTGTGTGTGTGTGTGTGTGTGTGTGTGTGTGTCTGTGTGTGTGTGTGTGTGTGTGTGTGTGTGTGTGTGTGTGTGTGTGTGTGTGTGTGTGTGTGTGTGTGTGTGTGTGTGTGTGTGTGTGTGTGTGTGTGTGCGTGTGTCTGTGTCTGTGTGTCTGTGTGTGCGTGTTATACCTGGGGGATCAGAGTTATCTATTGACACACTCACAACAGATGGGACTGTCTCTTTGTTTATGGATGAATGGCTCCGTGATACACAGCAGTCACAGACCAACAAACACACAAAAAAACACACATACGAGCCACTGCTAGAGACCACCTCTGTTGAATCACAGATGCATTGCAAGTGTTTAACTGGCACTTCTCATTCACAGTCCATGGTGAACAAGATGAGACATAACTAAAGAAAATATAAGTCCAATCTGCATAATTCCCATTGGAATTCTACTCTTGTAAGTCTGGTCAAGCCAAATTATTCACTTTGGCACTCTCTTAGCCTCTCTAGGGTACGTGGGACGGTAAGCGCCCCAGTGAAACAGCCAGGGAAACTGCAGGGCGCCAAATTCAAAACAACAGAAATCCCAAAATTAAAATTCCTCAAACATACATGTATTTTACACCATTTTAAAGATACACTTGTTGTAAATCCAGCCACAGTGTCCGATTTCAAAAAGGCTTTACGACGAAAGCAAACCAAACGATTATGTTAGGTCAGAGCCAAGTCACAGAAAAACACAGCCATTTTTCCAGCCAAAGAGAGGAGTCACAAAAAGCAGAAATATAGATACAATTTATCACTAACCTTTGATGATCTTCATCAGATGACACTCATAGGACTTCATGTTACACAATACATGTATGTTTTGTTCGGTAAAGTTCATATTTATATCCAAAAATCTGAGTTTACATTGGCGCGTTATGTTCAGTAGTTCCAAAACATCCGGTGATTTTGCAGAGTGCCACATCAATTTACAGAAATACTCATAATAAACATTGCTAAAAGATACAACTGTTATGCATGGAATTTTAGATCCACTTCTCCTTAATGCAACCGCTGTGTCAGATTTCAAAAAAACTTTACGGAAAAAGCAAACCATGCAATAATCTGAGTACGGCGCTTAGACGACAAATCAAGCCAAACAGATATCCGCCATGTTGGAGTCAACAGAAGTCAGAAATAGCATTATAAATATTCACTTACCTTTGATGATCTTCATCAGAATGCACTCCCAGGAATCCCAGTTCCCCAATAAATGTTTGATTTGTTCGATAAAGTTAATAATTTATGTCCAAATAGCTCCTTTTTTTTAGCGTGTTTAGCCCAGTATTCCAAATTAATGATGCGCGATCACTAGGAGCAGACAAAAAGTCAAAAAGTTCCGTTACAGTCCGTAGAAACATGTCAAACGAAGTATAGAATCAATCTTTAGGATGTTTTTAACATAAATCTTCAATAATGTTCCAACCGGAGAATTCCTTTGTCTGTAGAAATGGAATGGAACGCAAGCTAACTATCACGTGAACGTGCATGGTCAGCTCGTGGCACTCTGGGAGAGACCTTACTCAATCCCCTCTCATTCGCCCCCACTTCACAGTAGAAGCATCAAACAAGGTTCTAAAGGCTGTTGACATCTAGTGGAAGCCTTGGGAAGTGCAATATGACCCCATTTCCACTGTATCTTGGATAAGCAAAGAGTTGAAAAACTACAAACCTCAGATTTCCCACTTCCTGGTTGGATTTTTTCTCTGGTTTTTGCCTGCCATATGAGTTCTGTTATACTCACAGACATCATTCAAACAGTTTTTCTATCCAAATATACTAATAATATGCATATCCTAGCATCTGGGCCTGAGTAGCAGGCAGTTTACTCTGGGCACGCTTTTCATCCGGACGTGAAAATACTGCCCCCTACCCCAAAGAAGTTAGCAACTTGTTGCGTGTTGCGTGTTTCGTTTTGAAGTAGAGTACATCCCTTCCTCAGGAAGCGGCGCAGGTCGTAATCCGGGCTCTTGTCATCTACCATCTAGACTACTGCAACTCTCTGTTGGTGGGCTCCCTGCTTGTGCCGCAAGCCAACACTGGTCTCTTGGCCGTCTCCTGCCTCCATGTGAGCTCCCCCTTCCACCGAGTCAAAGCTCTTCTCTGTCCTGGCACCCCAATGGTGGAACCAGCTGCCCCCTGAAGCTAGGACAGCAGAGTCCCTGCCCATCTTCCAAAAACCTCTGAAAAACGACCTCTTCAAAGAGTATCTTAAAGGTGCAATATGCAGAAATCACTCTGCCATTTCCTGGTTGCAAAAATTATATTAGTTCGCCAAATTTCAGTTTATGTGAAAAAAATAAGCAAGTGTGGAGGATCATTGTACTGGTACATTCAAGGTACTCCTCGCTCTTTTGTATTGGGTTTCTACCCTGTGTTTTGTTACGTGTTTGTTTGGTCTTCGTCTCAGTGCCTTTACACGGCACGGCGTAATTTGGGCTTAATAAAAAAAACTATTACTCATTCCTGCGCCTGTCTCCCGATCATTCATACGTGACAGAAATACCTTTTCAATAACCCAAAATCTTGTATTTTGAGGTTACTGTACAAAACCGAAAGTAAAAGACACAAAAACAAAACACACACAAACACACTGTTTTGAAATAGAGTACATAGAACATATCTACCGATTCTTAGACTTGCGTTCAATGAGAATGACAGATCTATGTCACATTTCTATGTGAGTGTGGTAGGGTTGCCCAAAAAGATAAAGTACAAAAAGTTACAGTACATATTGCAGTTTTCACTTAAAAAAAAAGTTTTTCTTCTAGCACTGACTGCTATTGATTACTTTATATAGGGAAAATGTACTTGCTACGACAGTGATATGTGGTTGTCTCACCCAGCTACACTATACAGTATGTACAAAAGTATCTGGACACCCCTTTCAATTAGTAGATTCGGTTATTTCAGCCACACCCGTTGCTAACATTTGTATAATATCTAGCACACAGCCATGCATTCTCCATAGACAAACATTGGCAGTAGAGTGGCCTTACTGAAGAGCTCAGTGACTTTCAAAGTGGCACTGTCATAGGATGCCACCTTTCCAGCAAGTCAGTTCGTCAAATTTATGCCCTGCTAGAGTTGCCCCAGTCAACTGTAAATGCTGTTAATGTGAAGTGGCAACATCTAGGAGCAACAACGGCTCAGCCGCGAAGTGGTAGATCACACAAGCTCACAGAATGGGACCACTGAGTGCTGAAGCGCTTGCGCGTAAATATCATCTGTCCTCGGTTGCAACACTCACTACTGAGTTCCAAACTGCCTCTGGAAACAAAGTCAGCACAAGACCTGTTAGTCAGGAGTTTAATGAAATTGGTTTCCATGGCCGAGCTGGAACAAGCCTTGGATCACCATGCGCAATGCCAAGCGTCGGCTGGAGTAGTGTAAAGTTTGCTGCCATTGGACTCTGGAGCAGTGGAAAGGCGTTCTCTGGAGTGATGAATCATGCTTCATCGTCTGGCAGTCCGACGGACTAATCTAGGTTTGGAGAACGCTACCTGCCCAAATGCATAGGGCCAACTGTAAAGTTTGATGGAGGAGGAATAATGGTCTGGGACAGTTTTTTATGGTTTGGGCTAGGCCCCTTAGTACCAATGAAGGGAAATCTTAACGCTACAGCATACAATGCCATTCTAGATGATTCAGTGCTTCCAACGTTGTGGCAACAGTTTGAGGAAGGCCCTTTCCTGTTTCAGCATGTCAATGCACCAGTGCACAAAGTGAGGTCCATACAGAAATTGTTTTTCGAGATCGTTGTGGAAAAACTTGACTGGCCTGCACACAGCACTGACCTCAACCCCATCGAACACCTTTGTGATGAATTGGAACACCAACTGCGAGCCAGGCCTAATCGCCGAACATCAGTGCCCAACCTCACTAATAATCTTGTGGCTGAATGGAAGCAAATCCCATATTAATGCCCATGATTTTGGAATGAGATGTTTGACGAGTAGGTGTGCACATACAGTACTTTTGGTCATGTAGTGTATCTTAAGATGAATGAACTAATTGTATTTCACTCTGGATAAGAGCATCAGCTAAATAACTAAAATGTAAATGTCAAAATGAAGTCACTAGTGACGTTTATGTTACACACTGATTTCCACAGTCACACTAACACAAGCAACTACATGAGGGACAGCACATCAGCCAATTATGCACGCTATCCCCCATCTCCCTCTCAATAGTGTTGGAGATTGTGACAAGAATCTGGTGATTACCAGAAGAGACATGCCCGACGTGACTCAGAGAGACTCGGGGACACACACTTTACATTTTAGTGGACACTCTTATCCAGAGCCACTTACAGGAGCAATTAGGGTTAAGTGCCTTGCTCAAGGGCACATCAACAAATTTGTCTCACCTAGTCGGCTCAACACTCTTAACCACTAGGCTACCTGCCGCACTAACACACATGCATGCATACACACAGAGCTGCACACTTACACACACTAGCGAAGGCTCCTCAGAGGAGGAAGGGGAGGACCAATCTACTCTGTGAATTTCAGATCTTTTTTTTATTGTGAAACCTGAAAAAATGTGTCCTTTTTAAATAAAACTCCCATAAATATATTTATGTCACTAAATAATTGATTAAAACACACTGTTTTAGGGGGATTGGAGGGACGCCATGTGCGACTGACGTGTTTTCCGTTTGCTCCCGTGGTATTTTTAAAGTTTATGTGAATTTTGCAGCAGAACCGTATTTATTTTCATATATTATTTTGGTGATCCCTTCCCGTAAAAACCAAGACTACTTTACTTCCAAATGTCAGCATGTCGACGAAACATAAGGCCAAAAGCATGACTTTGAGAAAACCCGGCCTACAAGACACACTCTCATCACCGCCCTCTCCTGAGCCTGACGGCCCGGGGACTGACACTTTACCCGGGGGGGCGGCTTGGCCTGGCGGCGCTGAAATGAACATTCTCGAGGCCATCAAACTACTACGCTCTGAGATAGTTGAAATGAAAACGGAGGTGGTTGCTACGATTGAAGCCCAAATAAAGGAGGTTTCTGATACTTTAAAAGCAGATCTAACCATCCTGCGGAACGAGACGGTGCCAGCAATCACATCACTCAAAACAACAATGGCGTCGCACACTACAACGATTGCAGCACTGGAGACCTCCGCTACAAATGTCTCCGACTTAACTACATCCCTGGAGGCTGACGTGAAACGCCTAGCTGCGGATTTGAAAAAGGTGAAGGAGAGCTGTGTAAGTTTAGAGGGATTCTCTCGCCGCAATAACCTGAGACTTGTATCAGTCCCAGAGTCAGCGGAAATGCCTCGCGCCACGGATTTCGTTTCTGGGCTGCTGAAGGATGTTCTTGCCTTAGATGAAAAGCCCCTGATTGATCGTGCCCACCGGTCGCTACGCCCAAAGCCCCGGGATGGGGAGAGGCCCCGTGACATAATTCTTCGAGTGCACTTTTTCCATGAGAAGATGGAGATTCTCCGACGAGCCCGCAATACCACTCTGAGCTTTCAAGGACAGAGCTTCTCCATCTACCAGGACTACTCCCCCACTGTTTCCAGGCAGCGCGCAGCTTTCGGACAGGCCAAACGACTACTTCGGGACCATCCAGGTGTGAAGTACGGACTGCGATTCCCGGCCCGTTTATGGCTATCTCATGATGGTAAAGACTACACATTTGAATCTCCGGATGAGGCTCTCTCTCACATTCAACGTCACATCAAGAAGTCTTGAACTTGCTCATAGTTCAGCAACTGTTGCTTGCGAACTGTGGATAGTAAGTAACCCACCTGTGGTACAATTATGTTTAGCTACAACATGCTAATTTTGTATAGTTGGGGAGTTGGCGAACCCATTCAGGCTTATTTGATGTGATCTAATGTTTTGATCATCTAGTGTGCTTGCCTTACAAGCATTCAGTCATTTTAATTTCATTGTATTGAGGTTTTACTTTACTCCTGTGTTTCTAGGCTGTCTTGCTCACCTAGTCAGTTTGTTTACATAGTGTCTCAGTGACTCAAAATATTCTTGGTTATTTGTTTACTGCATCCGTTTGCATTGACCCAGTAAACAGTAAATGCTTCCCGAGGCGACACGTTTTTTGGGGTCTTCACTTAAATTTTAAAAGTTCTGAGCGTCATCTATGCCCAGCAAGCGTTCAACGTTGCGCACACGTAGTTTTTTGGTCTTGGTTGTAAGCTGTCTCAGCATTCAACTAGACAACTATTATTATAATTATTATTATTATTTTTGATTGTCTTACTACGATTTCCTTACTTCAAATTAGGTTTTCGGCTGAGAGCCTTTATACATTTTATTTATTTTCTCTCCCAAATGCCTGTTATAAGACTGGGAATATAATTATATACATCTACAAGTGGTGCTTTTGTAATTTCGTCTGCACAAGGGATTCACTTTTATTTTTTTTATTTAAAAAATGATTATCTCTTTTTGCTGTTTGATCCACTAACAAAACGCGACTTTAAAGAGCGGGACTGTGGGTTTAGGTTTAAGACCGCACTCTCACAGACATACTGTGCGAAGAGAACATGTTCTATTTAGGCTTGTACCTCGTTTGGGGAGGTATTGTCTGGGATGGGGGGAGGGGGAAGGGGTTGAATTGTTCAGTTCTAATGTTGTCATTCTGTCTTTTTTTTTTTTTTTTTCTGTACTTTTTCCAAACATCTACCACCGTACATTATTACTCTGAGACAAGTTATTCTGGGGTTTTTGGGCGCTCATTGCTTTTCCATTCTATGTTCTAATGACAGGGTTGTATAACGGGAATGCCCAGAGGGGCCAAAACAATGCGATCAAGTACATTTCGTGGAACATCAAAGGGGTTAATAACCCAGTGAAGCGTAAGAGGGTGTTGACACACTTAAAGGGTTTGAATGCAAATGTTGCATTTCTACAAGAGACTCACTTGAGGACTGGTGAGCACTTTAGGATGCGTAGGGACTGGGTTGGTCAAGTGTTCCACTCTAACTTTCATAGTAAATCAAGAGGGGCTGCCATTTTGGTTGATAAAGCTACTCCCTTTGTAGCTTCTGAGGTTATCGCTGATCCTAAGGGACGATACGTCATAGTAACCGGTAAACTGTTTTCTACCCCTCTTGTTTTGGCTAGTGTTTATGCTCCCAATTGGGATGACACAAGTTTCATTTCTTCCTTTTTGTCTGCTATACCCAATTTAGATTCTCATTTGTTGATTTTAGGGGGGGATTTCAACTGCAAAATGTCCCCAGTTCTTGACAAGTCCTCACGAACAACTACAGGCCCATCTAAATGTGCCCTACTTATTCAAGCCTTTCTTCAGAAATATGCCATGTTTGAGGCCTGGCGTTTCCTACATCCTACAGATAGACAGTATTCCTTTTATTCTCATGTTCATCAAACATACTCCTGGATTGATTACTTCTTTTTGGACAAAAAACTTCTGCCTAACCTTCGGCAGTGTACTTACAAGAGTATTGTTATTTCTGACCATTCACCATTAGTGCTTGAACTAGAGTTTCCCCAGCGACCTCCTATGTGTTATCAATGGCGTCTTAACCCCATTTTACTCTCAGATAAGGAGTTTGTCAATTTCATTTCTTCTGAAATCACCTTATTCCTAGAAACTAATTCAACACCAGGTATGTCCTGCTCTACCATATGGGAGTCTCTCAAAGCATACTTACGTGGCCAAATTATTTCTTATACAGCCAACCAAAACAGAGTTCGCTCTCAGCGACTTCGGGACCTGAGCGAATCCATAGCCACATTGGATGAGAAGTATGCTACGGTTCCTTCCTCTGATCTGCATAAAGAGCGCCAACTACTCCAATCTGAATTTGATGAGCTTTCTACCAGGCAAGCTGAACAGTTACTCTTGCGAGCTCGGTACAGAGTGTATGAACAAGGCGACAAGGCCAGTAAACTCCTTGCACATCAGATCCGTAAATCTGAGGCCTCACGTTTAATCCCACAAATAAGGACCCCGTCTGGTGCCACCACAGTTATACATAAAGAGATCAATGATCAATTCAAACAATTTTACTCTGCGCTATACACCTCTGAATCCCCTCAAGACCCTTTGCTGATTGATTCCTTCTTTAATGGCCTGAATATGCCTTCAATTGATACAGACACCCATGACTGTCTAGAAGAAGAATTTACACCTGAGGAGATTGCAACAGCAGTGTCCGCAATGAAAAGTGGTAAATCACCGGGTCCGGATGGTTTTCCAACCGAATTTTACAGGACGTTTTCTGGTCTGCTTTGCCCATTCTTGTCTCGACTATTTGCAGAGTGCCTTAATACCTCAAAGCTACCGCCTAGTCTTTATCAGGCTTCAATTTCATTACTATTAAAGAAAAACAAAGACCCCCTGGAATGTGGATCCTATCGCCCAATCTCGCTTTTAAACTGTGATTACAAAATCCTAGCCAAGTTTTTAGCCATCCGTATGGAAGGCTCGCTGCATCAAGTAATACACTCTGACCAGACTGGCTTTGTGAGAAATAGGCATTTGTTTTTCAATATTAGGCGCCTTATGAATATACTGTACTCCCCAGCGTCGGAGGACCCAGAGGTGGTGGTCTCACTTGATGCAGAAAAAGCGTTTGACCGCGTTGAGTGGGATTACCTAACAGCTACCCTTTATAGATTTGGCTTTGGCCCCAAATTCATTGCGTGGATAAAGATTCTTTATTTTTCCCCCATGGCTTCGGTACGGACTAACAACTTGTCCTCTGACTATTTTCCCTTGCACCGCGGATCCAGACAGGGCTGTCCACTCTCCCCCTTGTTGTTTGCTTTGGCAATCGAACCTCTCGCCATTGCACTACGCTCTAATGATGCCATTCAAGGAATAATCAGGACGGGCTCAGAGCAGAAAGTCTCGCTATATGCGGATGACCTCCTTTTGTTTATCTCTAACCCTGATACCTCAATGCCACGCGCCTTATCTGTTCTTAAAAGGTTCGGATCAATCTCAGGGTACAAGCTGAATCTAGGCAAGAGTTAGCTTTTTCCTGTAAACAAGGCTGCTTTAAAGTGCTCTTTTACAAGTTCTCAGTTTAGGATTGTCCGGGATCAATTCACCTACTTGGGAGTTAAAGTGACAAGGAAATATTCAAATCTGTTTCAGGAAAACTTGGTTGCTCTAGCAGACAGTTTGAAACAATCTTTTACTTTTTGGAATTCGCTACCTCTTTCTCTTATCGGAAGGATTAATGTCATTAAAATGAGTGTGTTGCCCAAATTTCTATATTTATTTCAATGTTTACCCATTTTTATTCCAAAATCTTTTTTTATTTCACTGGATCAAACATTCATGCATTTTATTTGGGATGGCAAGGTACCACGGATTGGTAGAAAACATTTACAGAAGCCTAAGTCATTGGGGGGTTTAGCTCTACCAAATTTTCAGACATACTATTGGGCTGCAAATTTCAGAGCCCTTCTGTACTGGCTGCAGACCGATCCTACTGGCCCTAGACCACTCTGGGTCCAGATGGAGTCTGAATCGTGTAAACCTGCTGCACTTTCTTCTGTGTTGTGCTCGTCTCTCCCAGTGTCCCTAGGCAAAAGGTGTGTCAACCCAATTGTAAAGCAGTCTCTTAAAATTTGGAATCAGTTCCGTTTAGCCTTTGGCCTCCGAGACTTTTCTCTATCAGGCCCAATCAATCAGAACATTTTATTTCCTCCATCTTTGAATGATGGGGCTTTTGGCATCTGGCACTCACTAGGCCTCTCCTCACTAGCCCAATTATTCTTTGATGATACATTTGCCTCTTTTGCTCAGCTACAGGAAAGGTTCAACCTCCCCCAATCCCACTTTTTCCGCTATCTCCAGACTAGGAACTTTGTCAGAGCTAACACACCTGAATTTCCCCATAGGCCTGCGAATACAGCCATAGAGAGCATCCTGGAGCTGAACAAGCTTCCTAGGGGCGCAATTTCAGATGTATATGCAATCATTCATGACTTACAGAACCCTTCTTTGGTGCCTTTAAAGACTCGATGGGAAAAGGATTTGGGGGAGGAACTTGGGGAAGACACCTGGGAATCTGTGCTGCGCAGGGTGCATTCGTCCTCTTTTAGCACTAGACACAGCCTCATTCAATTCAAGGTGGTTCACCGTATCCACTGGTCTGGGGCCAGACTTGGAAGAATATTCTCTGATTTTGATCCTACCTGTGTCAGATGTAAAATTGAACCAGCCACACTGTTGCATATGTTCTGGGGCTGTCATAAACTGTCAGGTTTCTGGGAATTAATATTTAAATGTTTCTCTGATATATATAACACTGTTATAGATCCCTCTCCCCTTACAGCCCTTTTTGGAGTACTGCCCATAGGTACCCCCCTGTCAAGAATCCAGTCGGACACTGTTGCTTATACAACTCTTTTAGCTAGACGGCTAATACTACAGAACTGGAAGATGGCAGCTCCCCCATCTTATAAATATTGGGTGAGAGATGTTGTGCTCTCTGAAACTAGAAAAAATTCAATTCAATTCACGTGGGAACCCCAAACTGTTTAATGAGGCTTGGGCTCCATTCCGGTCTTACTTTAAACAGTCCATCCTCTGATGGCATTCCTATTAAAACCAAAATAAGTCTGTATTTGACCCCCCTGTGACTTAGGGGTTGGATGAGCATTTCTCTGTGTTTTTTCTGGGGTGGTGGTGGGGGGCATTAAGGTTGATGTGCTTATTGATTGTGACCTGCGGATGCCTTGTTCATCTTGCCCGGGCAGAGACTAAGGTGTGAGCTTGGTTTTCCCAGTTATTTTTATTTTTAAATTTTGTTCACGCCTACATAAAATTATTATTATTCATTTTTTATTTTAAAGCATTGTAAACTTTTTATTTTTGGTCCAGTGGATGGTTGGTCTGTGGCCTTGACTGTCTGTGAGTGGTTGCATTTCTCCACCCCATCCCTTGACTGTTTACAGGAACAATGGTGAGGTGTTTGCTCTGTCCCTATACTATAGATTGCCCTTTAACCTTTGTAGCCTTCTGCCTGGTGTGTTTAACTTGTCTAAAGTATGGTATCTTTAAAGCTATTTTTTTTTTTTTTTTTTTTTATGTATTATTTGTATTTTTTCTAGTTGAGTATATTATTTATATTGCTTTGTCTTGTCTGTGTGTGTAAAACTTAATAAACAGAGTTTAAAATAAAAAAAAATAAAAAAAGATTTAAAAAAATAAAAAATAAAAACACACTGTTTTAGATGGTCTACGGTAGCCTCAATAGCACCCTCTAGGGTAGCACCAGGGTGTAGCCAGAGGACAGCTATTTTCCGTCCTCCGCATACATTGACTTCAATACAAAACCTAGGAGGCTCATGGTTCTCTCGCCCTTCCGTAGACTTACACAGTAATTATGACGACTTCCAGAGGACGTCCTCCAACCTATCAGAGTTTTTACAGTATGAACTGACATGTTGTCCATCCGATCAAAGGATCAGAGAATGTACTGAAAGCACAAGCTACAGCTAGCTAGCACCGCAGTGCACAAAGTTTGGTGAGTAGTTGACTCATAGGGAGAGAAAGACAATAGTTGAACAGTTTTGAACAAATTAGTTTCTTAAAAAATTTAGGTGAAGCAGAAAAGAGAAAGGGAGAAAGATAGATGGCTATATTTCATTGTTTTGTTGTTGTTGTTGTTTACCTTTCACTTACTTAGCTAATGCAGTTAATTCAGCCAACTCAACAACCTGACTCAAACAGACAGTAATGCTAATTATGTTAGCTAGATGGCTAAGGCTATCCAACACTGCAACTATTCCAAATCAAGGTAAGCTTTCGGTTTTATAAATGTATTGCCACCGGGGCCCACCAATGTAACTGCTAAACTGCTTGCTGTACACTGTACTTTGTGATTGTACACATGGATTGTGGGTTTACTAACTGTAACATTAATATGATGACAATGATATAGGCTGTGTAGAGGTTATAGTGTGAAGATTTGGCTTGGAGAGGTTTTTGCGCCTGGTCACAGACAGCTGTTTTGTTGCGCACTGAACTCCACAAGCGAAGAGGAAAGGTGAAAGGAGGAGAGTGTGAAGATGCGAGAAGGAATTATACAGCAAGCAATTGATGATGCTGTATGTGGCTGCTATAAAAGTGAACCGTGTGTGTGGGTGATCAGGGGTATATTCATTCCGCTGATTCTGTTTCAAAATGTTTCTTAAATGGAAACAAACAGAACGAAATGGGAACTACCTGAATTTGTCCAATGGAAACTCTCGGTTTGGACTAATTATTACACCCCAGATCCGCTAAATGCAGGTAAGAGTGTGCAAGACGGTATTGAATGTGTCACTGTCTGTCACCTTGATTACTCAAAATGTTCTCTTGACCTGTGCACCTACACTACTGGTCATAAGTTTTGAACACCTACTCATTCAAGGGTTTTTCATTATTTTTACTATTTTCTACATTGTAGAGTAATAGTGACGACATCAACTATTAAATAACACATATGGAATCATGGACTAACCAAAACAGTGTTAAACAAATCTAAATATATTTTATATTTGAGATTCTTCAAATAGCCACCCTTTGCCTTGATGACAGCTGTGCACACTCTTGGCATTCTCTCAACCAGCTTCATGAGGTAATCACCTGGAATTGGTTTCAAGTCAAATGTGTGCCTTGTTAAAAGTTTATTTGTGGAATTTCTTTCCTTCTTAATGCGTTTGAGCCAATCAGTTGTGTTATGACAAGGTGGGGGGGGTATACAGAAGATAGCCCTATTTGGTAAAATACCAAGTCCATATTATGGAAAGAACAGCTCAAATAAGCAACGAGAAACGACAGTCCATCATTACTTTAAGACATGAAGGTCAGTCAATACGGAAAATTTCAAGAACTTTGAACGTTTCTTCATGTGCAGTCACAAAAACCATCAAGCACTATGATGAAACTGTCTCTCATGAGGACTGCCACAGGAAGAGAAGACCCAGAGTTACCTCTGCTGCAGAGGATAAGTTCATTAGAGTTACCAGCCTCAGATTGCAACCCAAACAAATGCTTCATAAAGTTCAAGTAACACAGACACATCTCAAAATCAACTGTTCAGAGGAGACTGTGAATCAGGCCTTCATGGTTGAATTGCTTCAAAGAAACCACTACTAAAGGACACTAATAAGAAGAAGAGACTTGCTTGGGCCAAGAAACACGAGCAATGGACATTAGCCTAGTGGAAATTTGTCCTTTGGTTTAGAGTCCAAATTTGAGATTTTTGGTTCCAACCGCCGTGTCTTTGCGAGATGAGGTGTGGGTGAACGGATGATCTTCGCATGTTTATTTTCCACCGTCACCCATGGAGGAGGAGGTGTTATGATGTGGGGGTGCCTTGCTGGTGACACTGTCTGTGATTTATTTTGAATTCAAGGCACACTTAACCAGCATGGCTACCTCAGCATTCTGCAGCGATATGCCATCCCATCTGGTTTGGGATTAGTGGGACTATCATTTGTTTTTCAACAGGACAATGACCCAACACACCTCCAGGCTGTGAAAGGGTTATTTTACCAAGAAGGAGAGTGATGGAGTGCTGCATCAGATGACCTGGCCTTCACAATCCCTCGACCTCAACCAAATTGAGATGGTTTGGGGTGAGTCGGACCGCGAGGGAAGGAAAAGCAGCCAACAAGTATGCAGCATATGTGGGAACTCCTTCAGGACTGTTGGAAAAGCATTCCAGGTGAAGCTGGTTTAGAGAATGCCAAGAGTGTGCAAAGCTCTCATCAAGGCAAAGGGAGGCTATTTGAAGAATCTAAAATCTAAAATATATTTAGATTTGTTTAACACTTTTTTTGGTTACTACATGATTCCATATGTGTTATTTAATAGTTTTGATGTCTTCACGATTATTCTAGAATGTAGAAAATAGTAAAAATAAAGAAAAAACCTTGAATGAGTAGGTGTTCTAAAACTTTTGACCGGTATTGTACGTTATAAACTTTTATGTGTAGGCTAGGTTGTAGCAACCTCATGATGGGTATAGGGCAAATTCAAGTATCATGTAGTAGCCTAAGTCTATCGATGTTACATTGAGCTGGGTGAACGGAATATGAATGACAGTCATCCAATATGCTGTAATAGAAATAAGTCCATGCTCATAATTTTTTTTTATTGTTCTTCCTAATCTTAAACGACACCGACTGCCACTGACACACACACACCCCTTAGACATTGAGCTGTACCTCTCAAGTCTTGACTAATTTGAAATCATTTGATAAATAGATTGCATCACTTGGAACTGATTTGTTCAACATTATTTTCCCAGCCTGTTGGTACTAAAGTCAACACATACTTACATCTCTGTTGAACATCCATTACTGTTTCAGTCAATACAGTCTAAGTGATCAATTCAGCCGTAATTAGACAGCGATTTATTATAGTTAATGATTTCCCCATGCCGTGTATAATGACTGGTTAATACTTAATACATAGGTGATCCCTACACAAATGGTTGCCTAAAGTCATCAGGACGTTGTGTCATGGTCCTGTGGAGGTTTTGCCTAGTTACTGGCTAGTTCCCGGGATGTCCCCAAGGACGATTTTAGGATGTTCTTGGCAAATTGTGTCATAGTCCTGTGGAGGTTCAGTCTAGTTCCCAGTTTTTACGGGGACATCCCCAAGGATGTTTATAGGCCTCTTTTAAATGCTCTATCGTTGTCCTCTGGGGGTTTTCATCTAGTTCCCGGCTTGGGAACATTCTACCCAGGGCATGCGCGCACTAGTTTCATTACACAGTATCCATTGTTACTGTTGCCAAGCAGATCAAGGCCCCTATTGGTGAACCACTGATCCATCCACAGCTCTTTGTCTGTTGGCAATACCCACACAAACAGTGTGTTTTCAACATACATATTTGACATAGATTGTTAAATGATTTATACAGTCATTATTATTCAACATGTCCTCACTTGGGATTTGAACTCACAACATCTTGGTTCACAGCATTCCAATCTGCCTGCTGTCTGTGTTAATGAGTGATTTCACCTGTATTCCTACACTTCAATGTAAATATCACTATTATATTTATCATAGTGATTCAGGAGTAACATTAAAACAGAGTAACATGCCCCACCAACATTAGACAGCAATACAAAAAAAACTAAATTGCTGAAATAAGTCAATCAAATAAATAATGATAAAATAGCCAGATGAACTGATAACTAGAATAGATGTGCAGATGGCACTCTTTAGCTAAATGGGAGATGCATTACAGGTAATGAATGAGTAGGGCAGGGATCATCAACTACATAACGCTGCGGGACGATTTTTCCTTGAGTGGATGGTCGGTGGGCCGGAATCCAATCACAAATAATTTGAAGACTGCAAATTGACCGCAAAAAGCTAAAACAGATATAATATTTGACTGAAACATAATGTCAAACCATGCTTACATTTGTATATGAACACGTGTCTCTCTCTCTATTATGTATGGGAATGCTTGGAACAGATTTCAAAAAATGTCCAACAATAAAAAAAATATAAAAACTATATACAGTACCAGTCAAAAGTTTGGACACACATACTCATTCTAGTGTTTTTCTTTATTTTTACTATTTTCTACATTGTAGAATAATAGTGAAGACATCAGAACTATGAAATAACACATATGGAATCATGTAGTAATCAAAAAAGTGTTAAACAAATCAAAATATATTTTATATTTCAGATTCCTCAAATAGCCACCCTTTACCTTGATGACAGCTTTGCACACTCTTGGCATTCTCTAAACCAGCCTCATGAGGTAATCACCTGGAATGCATTTCAATTAACAGGTGTGCCTTGTTAAAAGTTAATTTGTGGAATTTTTTTCCATAATGCGTTTGAGCCAATCAAGTTGAGTTGTGACAAGGTAGGGGGGTATACAGAAGATAGCCCTATTTGGTAAAAGACCAAGTCCATATTATGGATAGTGTCACGAACCGGCTCAAAGCCCGTAACAAAATGGAGACCACGTGGAGATAAGGAATAACAAAATATATTTATTAACTAAGTACAATATACAATGGTGTGTGTAATCAGTAATCAGTAGTGTAAGTGAGTGTGTTGCATGCATGAATGTGATAATGCAGGGTGTTGAAAGGTGCTAAAGCAAACAACCAAAAACCACCAAGATACACAACACAACAAAATCTGTGAAGGTGTCTGCATGGAGAGAGTCTCCCCCATGAATGGGGAAGTGGTGCATTTATCCTATGACAGTGGGCCCAGGTGTTTCCCATGTAGCTGACGACCCTCCCAACTCCGCCCACCGGCATCCTAATAAGGAAACAAGAACAAAGAGAGAATACGGCAGACAGAGTGGGAGGGTCGTCACAATAGAACAGCTCAAATAAGCAAAGAGAAACAAAAGTCCAACATTACTTTAAGACATGAACGTCAGTCAATACGGAAAATATCAAGAACTTTGAAAGTTTCTTCAAGTGCAGTTGCAAAAACCATCAAGTGCTATGATGAAACTGTCTCTCACGAGGACCGCCACAAGAATGGAAGACCCAGAGTTTCCTCTGCTGCAGAGGATAAGTTCATTAGAGTTACCAGCCTCAGAAATTGTAGCCCAAATAGAGTTCAAGTAGTTCAAGTAACAGAGTTCAAGTAACAGACACATCTCTGAACATCAACTGTTTAGAGGAGACTGTGTGAGTCAGGCCTTCATGGTCAAATTGCTGGAAAAAAGGACACCAATAAGAAGAAGAGACTTGTTTGGGTCAAGAAACACAAGCAATGGACATTAGACCGGTGGAAATCCTTTGTTCTGATCATTCCAAATTTGAGATTTTGTTTCCAACCGCCGTGTCTTTGTGAGATGCAGAGTAGGTGAACGGATGATCTCCACATGTGTGGTTCCCACCGTGAAGCATGGAGGAGGTGTGATGGTGTGGGGGTGCCTTGCTGGTGACACTGCCAGTGATTTATTTAGAATTCAAGGCACACTTAAGGCACACCACAGCATTCTGCAGCAATACGCCATCCCGTCTGGTTTGCGTCTAGGGGGACTATCAAGTGTTTTTCGACAGGACAATGACCCAACACACCTCCAGGCTATGTAAGGGCTATTTGACCAAGAAGGAGAGTGATGGAGTGCTGCATCAGATGACCTGGCCTCCACAATCACCCAACCTCAACGCAATTGAGATGGTTTGGGATGAGTTGGACTGCAGAGTGAAGGAAAAGCAGCCAACAAGTGCTCAGCATATGCGGGAACTCCTTCAAGACTGTTGGAAAAGCATTCCAGGTGAAGCTGGTTGAGAAAATGCCAAGAGTGTGCAAAGCTCTCATCAAGGCAAAGGGTGGCTACTTTGAAGAATCTAAAATGTATTTTTTGGGATACTAACACTTTTTTGGTTACTACATGATTCCATATGTGTTATTTCATAGTTCTGATGTCTTCACTATTATTCTACAATGTAGAAAATAGTAGAAATAAAGAAAAACCATTGAATGAGTAGGTGTGTCCAAACTTTTGACTGGTACTGTATATTATTATAATTTTATTTTTTTGCTCAGAAAACTTGGGGGCCCAAATAAAACCACCCGCGGGCCGAACTTGGCCGTCAGTTGGGTAGCTGTGCTGTATGGGACTTCTGAGAATGTTTCAGACAGTGTAGCATAGCAGAAAGATCAGCCTGCTGCAAATTATGAGTTAAAATCCCAGGTTGAAAATGTTAGAAAGTCAGTACTAAGTAATCATGTTAAATGTAATCATATTGATCAAAGATTTTTGAACTATTTTAGCTTAACAAGTACCACTTACCTTAAAACACCCACACCATTTAATTAGTTTACTTATAGTAGGTTGGGACACCTGGGACCATCATGTGAGTCCTGACCTCCAGGGGACCATGAGACAACATCCCAAGCATGTCCTAAAAACATCCTCGGCGATGTCCCCAGAACAAACCGGGAACTAGACAAAACCTCCAGGGGAACATGACACAACATCCTGACCACTTTAGGTGACAATTTTGTCACCTAAAGTGACTAGTAAAATGAAAGACCTGAGAATGGCCTAAAAAGGTCCTGACATGGTCCTGACAAGGTCCTAATCGATGTCCTGGTAACTTACAGGGAATTATACAAAGATCCCCAGAGTACGTTCCCTTGGGACCATCATACGACGTCCCCTTGACCATTGTGAAACGTCCCCTTGTGGTCATTGAATGTCCCATGTATAACGTCTTGTCAGAACCAAATAGGAACCTTTTCGTAACATTTCCCAAATGGATATCAAAATACCTTATTACAACGTTATACTGCGACCAAACCGGGACCTGTACTGAACATCCTCTTATGGTCCCGAGGTTAACGTCATGTTTTAATGTTCTCCGAATGTCAGCGGGATAACGTCTTCCCGAAACCGTTTAAGGGACCTAATGGGAATGTCGCCAAATGTCGTTAGAAGGTCCCCTGTTTGCTGGGTAGTTATACACAATACACACCATTCATCTTACTATTATAATCCCCGTTGTATACTGCTGCTATATCTGTACTGTACAGTACTATATACACTTTGGAAACACACATTCAAATATTCCCTCATGTAGAATTAAAGATAACAGGGGCTGTTGAGTAGGAAGAAAGGCTTCAGATAGTTTTGTCATATTATTATTGATGACAATCAGTAAGCCTAGCTCTCCTGAATCCCTCTCTCTGTTTTGACCAGACCTTTCTCTGACACTGTCTCTGCATCAAAAACTATTTTAATTGCAACAAATTTCAGAGTGCAATATAATTGACCCTTATCAATTTAATTAGATAAAAATGCTTAATACCTCCCATCTACTTGTACTTGTACTTATGCGCACACACACACACATACGCGCGCACACACACACACACACACACACACACACACACACACACACACACACACACACACACACACACACACACACACACACACACACACACACACACACACACACACACACACACACACACACACACTCTCATCAGAATGTATGTTGTTGGTTCAAAATAATTGTTCAGGGATCTGACTAAGACCTATTAAGTAATTGGAAAATAAATGCAATTCCAATGGCTCACAAGATACACTGTGGCTATTTCAGCCATACCTTTTGCTGTCAGGTGTATAAAATCGAGCACACAGCCATGCAATTTCCATAGACAAACATTGGCAGTAGAACACTCACTATCGAGATCCAAACTGCCTCTGGAATCAACGTTAGCACAAGAACTGTTCGTTGCGAGCTTCATGAAATGGATTTCCATGGCCGAGCAGCAGCACACAAGCCAAAGATCACCATGCGCAATGCCAAGCGTCGGCTGAAGTGGTGTAAAGCTTGTTGCCATTGGACTCTGGAGCAGTGGAAATGCGTCCATTTGACAGTCCGAGGGACGAATCTGGGTTTGACGGATGCCAGGAGAACGCTACCTGCCCCAATGCATAGGGCCAACGGTAAAGTTTGGTGGAGGAGGAATAATGGTCTGGGGCTGTTTTTCATGGTTCGGGCTAGACCCCTTAGTTCCAGTGAAGAGAAATCTTAATGCTTCAGCATACAATGACATTATAGATGATTCGGTACTTCCAACTTTGTGGCAACAGTTTGGGGAAGGCCCTCACCTGTTTCAGCATGACATTGCCCCTGTGCACAAAGCGAGGTCCATACAGAAATTGTTTGTCGAGATCGGTGTGGTAGAACTTGACTAGCCTGCACAGAGCCCTAACCTCAACCCCATCGAACACCTTTAAGATGAATTGGAACGTTGACTGCGAGCCAGATCTAATTGCCCAACATCAGTCCCCGACCTCACTAATGCTCTTGGGTCTGAATGGAAGCAAGTCCCCGCAGCAATGTTCCAACATCTAGTGGAAAGCCTTCCCAGAAGAGTGGAGGCTGTTATAGCAGCAAAGGGGGGCCAACTCCATATTAATGCCCATGATTTTGGAATGAGATGTTCAACGAGCAGGAGTCAACATACCTTTGGTCATGCGGTGTAATGGTTTTGTAACAACAGTGGTGTAAAGTACTTAAGTAAAAATACTTTTTTTAAATAGTTTTTTCTGTACTTTACTTCACTATTTATATTTTTTGACAACTTATACATTTACTTCACTACATTCCCAAAGAAAATCCTGTACATTTTACTCCATACATTTTCCCTGACAACCAGAAGCACTTACATTTGTATTGCTTAACAGGACAGAAAATTGTCCAAATCATGTAATTATCAAGAGAACATCCCTGATCATCCCTACTGCCTCTGTCGGACTCACTAAACACATGCTTTGTTTGTAAATGATGTCTGAGTGCTGGAGTGTGCCCCTGGCTATCCATAAATACATTTAAAAAAGAAAATTGTGCCATGTGGTTTGCTTAATATAAAGAATTTGAAATGATGTATACTTTTTATTTTGATACTTAAGTATCAAGTTTTCATTAGCATGCTGTTTGTACTGTTTTCTCTCCTCTCCTCTCATCCCTCTCTCCTCTCTTCTCATTCCTTTTTCCTCCCCTCTCATCATGCTCTCCTCTTCTTTTATCCCTCTCCTCATCCCTCTCTCCTCTCTCCTCTCTTCACCACTCATCTACTCTACTCTCCTGAAAATGGGTGCTAGTTCCATAAGTAAGTAAAAAAAAACAGTATGTGAGAGCTTGCTTTTTCTTTGACTCTAATGTCGCATGTTGCATCCTCTTGGAGCCAGTGGCTCATTCACACCAGTAGGAATAGCCACCTGACAACTCCTTGGAGAGAATTGACAAATCTTGACGTCTTGGAATGACTCATCTTGGGCTCGATTCCATCCATATCGCCGAAGTTCAGTGCTAGAGCGTGATTTAAATTTAAAGGCAATGTTCCCACGTTCACGGAGGCTGCAGCCCTGTAGGGGCATGAATATTAAGCCCGAGTCCTAACGTTCAGGCCCTACCCTACCCAGGCCCGCGGCGTTCAGGCCATAACCTACCCAGGCCTGATTGCTTCTGCCAAATTTAAGGCCCGGCCCTCCTCGAACCCGAAATCAGAAAAAACATTTTTTAGTATACATTAGCTGCTCATCTCTGTCTGTCCTCGCTCCCTGTGCTGCTCATGCTGCATGCAATCTGCTGCTAGTCTGCTTGTTTTATTTTACATAGCAAAGGCTACACCTTGGGCTGTTCACGAGACATGACAGAGAGCAGTTAGCAGGTAGCTAGCTATTTTTCTTCACTCTAAACTCAGACAAAAATCAAGGAAAGTTACTATTTCTGTGAAATAATCTCACCTGTCGACTCAGGCAATGTTCTGGTCTTATATTTGACTAGGTTGAAGCACTTCTGACACCATGTCATGATCTTAGTCAGATATGACTTGACTGCGCAACAGAGCACAAGCAAATGGCTCAGCTTCAAAATGTTAGAGATCAATTTAGTAATACCCAAAACCTATCTATTGATGAAAAAAAACTGTCCCTACCCAGCCCTAACCTGATGTATATTGTTGGGGCCCGTCGGGCTCGGTTCAGGTAACAGAGCTCTAATTCACAGTAAACACTGCATATGTCGGCTGTTCAAGATTGAATCAAGCCCCTTAACCGCTTCACCCTCTCGTGACTTGTGACTTGTGGGCTTCCATATAGCAGAGGCAGTTTGGTGTCTTGCCTGATGAGTATCCTTGCTTGAGACATAAAGACTTGTGTTAGCTTCTTAATGCCTAGGCTTTAGTTCAAAGGGAAAACTCGGACTAGGAGTTGTGAGCACCACCCAGATTCGATACCTGGTCAGTTATACAAGCAAACTATTCAAACTATCTTTTCAGAAGCTTGAGGAGATAACACCTGTCTCCAGATCACCATGTGAACATAGAATGCCAAACCACCCACTCCAATACACTAGCATACAGACAGACAGGCTGCCTGAGGAGCATCAACACCATGCAGGACTTCAAACTGTCTAATTAGTCTTCCTTATTCAACTTCACACTGGAGATTCAGTGACAGAGAAATGACTGTAAATGTTCAAACTGAATTAATTTTCCAATCAATACTGTCTAAGGATAATTATGCACACATAAATGATGTGTGTAATTGCTGGCATAGTTACGATGAAGCAGCTACAAACACTTGATCTGAGGATCAGGGACCTGTGTGTGTGTTCACATATGTGGTCATGGATGTGCACTTACAGTTTTTTCCAACTGCTTACACACGTTTTCAAAACTGTCTCCTTTTTTCAAAACTCTACACACAATTCCCAAAACTGCACACACAAAATGCAAAATGCCTCACAACTCCTTCAAAATGTAACACTGCATTCAAAATGCCATAAACACATAAACACACATGGATATACCATGTAAACACTGTTGTTCTAAATCTAAAGCTCTTTGGTCTTTCATAGGCTTATATCTACATTTCAATACAATGTTCTACAGTGAAAGTAATCTGCTGAGAGGGGTAACAAGTACACTGTAAACACCAATGCAATGTAGAAACAGAAAATATGTATTATTTATTAGGCCAAACATTACTGTTGTATACAGTAGCATACAACAAAAAAAACATAAACATATGTAAACCAAAAGTATATTCTTTAGAATACAGTAAAGAACACAATTGTGTGTGTGGGGTCCCGGGGGGGCAGTCCAGAAATTGGTAGGGGGGGGGGGGGCAGTCACCAGTGCTAAGCTACGCTTCATCTCTTCTCCGGCCTGGGTCTGGCCACAATACTTCGTCCACATCACAAGATACGTTTTCTCTTGCCAAACATCGAGGGAAGTATCTCCTAGCATGGCGTATCCAACCTTGGACAGAGGCAACCTCTATGTCCCCACATGCGTCCTCCATTGCCTGGAGAAGCGGCATGCGGGCATAGGGTTGGCGATCATACACTTTCCAGCGCCAGGCTGAGAAGAATTCCTCTATGGGATTTAGAAAAGATGAATATGGGGGTAGGTACAAAACTACAAATTGTGGATGGGTGGCAAACCTGTTTTGGACCAGAACAGCCCGGTGAAAACTAACATTGTCCTATAAAACCACAAATCTAGCAGGCTCCTGATCTGGATCAGGGACAAGCATTGTGTAAATTGCATCCAGAAAAGTGAGCATATGGCCGGTGTTGTACGGACCCAGTGTGGCATTGTGATGGAGGACCCCGTTTTGAGTGATGGCAGCACACATAGTTATATTACCCCCACCCTGTCCAGGGACATTGGTAATTGCCCTCTGTCCTATTACATTTCTTCCGCGGCGCCTGGTTTTGGTGAGGTTGAAGCCAACCTCATCCACATAAATAAATTCATGGCGAATTACATGGGCATCCAGCTCCAATACTCTCTGTAACAGACAAAAGGATATACAGATGAGTAAATATGGTATGTCTGAAGTACTGGAAGTAGTGTTGCATACATACCTCTACAAAGTCATGTCGCATATTCTTGACTCTGTCAGAGTTTCTCTCAAATGGCACCTTGTAAAGTTGTTTCATCGTCACTCGGTGCCGTTGGAGGATGCGTTGTATGGTCGACAGGCTTACAGCATTGATGTTGTTAAATATGGTGTCATTATTCAAGATATGCTCTCTTATCTCTCGAATCCTAATTGCATTGTTGGCCAAAACCATATTTATAATTGCAGTCTCCTGTACATCTGTAAACAAGCGTCCTCGTCCTCCATGATGTCTTTGCCTTTCCACTCTGTACAGAATTCAAACACAGTATGTGTTCAGCATAGGAACTGTAAACAATGTACAAAAAAATGTAGTACAGCATGATAACCAACCTCATTCATTCAATGCAGTGCAGTAAATGGATGGCTTAGAGTTACAAATGTTTATGCAATACTATGCAGTCATACGTATTTTACAGTACATTACTGTAATGCTAAAATAGTCATTAGACAGTTGCATACCTGTTCTCATTTCTGAAGGTTCGAATTATGGACGCCACTGTAAATCGACTCAAGTTGGGCTGGACTCTCAGTCCAGCCTCTCTCATGATCAAACCGTGGTTGATCACATGATCAACAAGTGTTGCCCTAATCTCATCAGAGATGGCTCTCCTTCCTTCTCTTCTTGCCCTCGTCCTCTTCTTCCTCTTCCTCTCCCTCCTACTCTTCTTGCTCTCTGTCCATTGTTGGCATCCATTGTTCAAAACAGGTAATCTGACCTTTGACCTATTTATAGGCCTATACTACAGTAAAGCAGTGATTGGTTAGTGATCAGTTAAGCTATTAGTGTTTGCACATGTGAGGAGTGTGTGTGTGACCTGGTGAATAAGTGTAGCATTTTGATTGGTTGTGTTTGGAAAAGGAAAGCAAGTCACTTCCTGTTAGATTTTTGTGTTTTAGGTAGAGAATTGTGTGTAGTGTTTTGAAAAAAGTGTTTTATGCAATTGACAACTGAGTCAAAGGCTGAGAAATAGCTTATGGTTTTGGATATTTGGTGTGTAGTTTTGCACTTTGAGTGAGAGGTTTCAAAAATCGTGTGACATGAAAAGATTTTGTGTGTAAGCAGTTGGAAAAAAATGTAATAGGTCACGCATTTACGCACTTACGTATGCAAACTCACATGCCACGACTAGACAATTAGCAGTAGGAATACCCGGATGGGTTCAAACCCTGGTTGATCTATGTGCCACAAGCCCGTGCAATCCCTCTGAGCTAAAGCCTCTGAATTAACTAGGGGAGCCAACAAACTTTCCCCAAACCATCTCTGTTACATTAATAAATGTTGTTTGCTTGTTAGAACGTTGTCCTCTAACCAGTTTCTGCCCAATTTTTATGTTTTCTCACAGGAAGTGTTGTTATCTCAGAAAGATGCATCAATAACGCCCGCGTGTGTGTGTGTGTGTGTGTGTGTGTGTGTGTGTGTGTGTGTGTGTGTGTGTGTGTGTGTGTGTGTGTGTGTGTGTGTGTGTGTGTGTGTGTGTGTGTGTGTGTGTGTGTGTGTGTGTGTGTAAAGGTGATGCTACAGAGACAGATGTATTAATACCTCTGTGAATTATTGATTGTGTTTACACGGAACTGGAGGCTCTGTCTATAATCTGTTATTTACATGCCCTCGGCAAGAGTTCCTCTCTCTTTCTCCCTTTCTCCATTTCATTCTGTTTCTGTCCCCCTCTCACTCTGTCACTCTGCGTTTTTCTTCCTCTCCCTCTCCTTCTCTCTTTCTCTCTCTCAAATGTGTTTACATCGATAGAGGTATGAGGAATGGTTGAGATGTTTCAGCTCTAGGAGTGTTTCTACAGCGGTGGAAGGTTTCTATTGTTAAAATAAAATTAATCTCATAAAGAATCTCTCTATGACATGGCAAAATGCATTCTGGGTCGTACATTCTGAGTGCCTTTTATGTCCTTCAGATGTTATGTGAGTACATTTTGATAAAGTGTTACATTTAACAGCTGGATTACATACTGTATATCTATGCTCTAGAACTAAGTTCTAGGCCAGCATCCCAGAGTCGCCTCTTCACTGTTGATGTTGAGACTGTGTTCTTTGGGTACTATTTAATGAAGCTGCCAGTTGAGGACTTGTGAGGTGTCTGTTTCTCAGACTAGACACTCTAATGTACTTGTCCTCTTGCTCAGTTGTGCACCGGGGCCTCCCACTCCTCTTTCTATTCTGGTTAGAGACAGGTTGCGCTGTTCTGTGAAGGGATTTGTACACAGTATTGTACGATATCTTCAGTTTCTTGGCAATTTCTCGCATGGAATAGCCGTAATTTCTCAGAACAAGAATAGACTGACGAGTTTCAGAAGAAAGTTATTTGTTTCTGGCCATTTTGAGCCTGTAATTGAACCGACAAATGCTGATGCTCCAGATACTCAACTAGTCTAAATAAGGCCAGTTGTATTGCTTCTTTAATCAGAACAATAGTTTTCAGCTGTGCTATCATAATTGCAAAAGGGTTTTCTAATGATCAAGTAGCCTTTTAAAATGATAAATTTGGATTAGCTAACACAACTTGCCATTGAAACACAGGAGTGATGGTTGCTGATAATGGGCCTCTGTACGCCTATGTAGATATTCCATAAAAAATTTGCTGTTTCCAAATGTGGAAACACATTTGACCCCAAACTTTTGAACGGTAGTGTAATTTCTGAAGATGTGTACTTATTTAAAGGGGCAATCTGCAGTTGCTGTTGCTACATACAGTTTTGGATTTATACATTTATGATAGGTACCCATTGATTTATACATTTATGATAGGTACCCATTGATTTATACATTTATGATAGGTACCCATTGATTTATACATTTATGATAGGTACCCATTGATTTATACATTTATGATAGGTACCCATTGATTTATACATTTATGATAGGTACCCATTGATTTATACATTTATGATAGGTACCCATTGATTTATACATTTATGATAGGTACCCATTGATTTATACATTTATGATAGGTACCCATTGATTTATACATTTATGGTAGGTACCCATTGATTTATACATTTATGATAGGTACCCATTGATTTATACATTTATGGTAGGTACCCATTGATTTATACATTTATGATAGGTACCCATTGATTTATACATTTATGATAGGTACCCATTGATTTATACATTTATGGTAGGTACCCATTGATTTATACATTTATGATAGGTACCCATTGATTTATACATTTATGATAGGTACCCATTGATTTATACATTTATGATAGGTACCCATTGATTTATACATTTATGATAGGTACCCATTGATTTATACATTTATGATAGGTACCCATTGATTTATACATTTATGATAGGTACCCATTGATTTATACATTTATGATAGGTACCCATTGATTTATACATTTATGATAGGTACCCATTGATTTATACATTTATGATAGGTACCCATTGATTTATACATTTATGATAGGTACCCATTGATTTATACATTTATGATAGGTACCCATTGATTTATACATTTATGATAGGTACCCATTGATTTATACATTTATGGTAGGTACCCATTGATTTATACATTTATGATAGGTACCCATTGATTTATACATTTATGGTAGGTACCCATTGATTTATACATTTATGATAGGTACCCATTGATTTATACATTTATGATAGGTACCCATTGATTTATACATTTATGATAGGTACCCATTGATTTATACATTTATGATAGGTACCCATTGATTTATACATTTATGGTAGGTACCCATTGATTTATACATTTATGATAGGTACCCATTGATTTATACATTTATGATAGGTACCCATTGATTCTTGAAGAAAATAACTTAGAAATGCCTCATGAGCTTAGATCAATTGTCGTACCTCATCAGAACCCAAAATATTAGCTTGTTTTACTCCAATGTTTGTGAACAATGTAAATGTAAACAAACACTATATAGCCTCAAAACATGGTTAAAACTATATTTTGGTCAGTCATTGCATCCATACAATAGCTCTGTCTATGAATTTGAGAGTGGGAACATTTCTTCAGCCCCATCCCTCAGCTTTTTATCGAAACAGGGTTGGGGAGTCCACAAATGTGAGAGTTACAAATGCTGATTGCTGCTTTAAAGCGGTTTGTGATTAAAATGTTTCCCTTAGGTCTAAGGTCAACCCTGTAATGTGAACTGACCTCTTGTTTTAATACATATTTTTATGGAAAGAAACACTGAACATCTAATAGTCACATCATAGTGTTAAAGCAGGTGAGCTGGTTCCACAATTTTTGGCTACTTTCTAGTGTTTGGTGATGGAAAATTGAGCGTCGAGCATCACACATCAGCCCTGTTACCCATAGATAGGCGGGCTAGAAATAAAACATTCCCAGGCTTTCAATTGTCCCTCCCTGTTGCGCACAACACTCTTCAATTCCCCCTGTCGCAAGGGGAGTTAGGACTGATTTAAGGTTTAATTTAAGATTTAAGGACTGTCATTTTTTCTTGAGATGGGAAAATATGTTCGTTATGAAGTTGAACATGTGCTCTTTATGACAGTATTTTAAAATTAGGTTAAATAAATAATTATTTTTTACAAATTGACACTACCCAAAAGGTACTCAGGATGGTGTACTTACTAAATGACTGAAGAGTTTGACTGTGTGATATTAGGTGGCTTCTTGTGTAAATATTTTCCGTCTGGATTTTAATGATTTGTTCTCTTTCAGTTTTTTGACACTTCTCTTTCAGTAGGTTTATTTAAGTACTGGATCACATTGGTTTCAGTTGTGTGCTGTCCTTACAAGTTATGTGCTGTCCTTACAAGTTATGTGCTGTCCTTACAGGTTGTGTGCTGTCCTTACAGGTTGTGTGCTGTCCTTACAGGTTGTGTGCTGTCCTTACAAGTTATGTGCTGTCCTTACAAGTTACTCACATTTGCAAAAACGTTTCATACAAAACACACACTCCAAGATCTCACACACACACACACACACACACACACACACACACACACACACACACACACACACACACACACACACACACACACACACACACACACACACACACACACACACACACACACACACACACACACACACACACACATCAGACTATCCTGCCGTAAAAAATGATAAAGATCGACACTGCTATGGATCCAATCCCACACACCCACACACAACCACACACACACACACACAAGCTCGCAACTACACTATTCCACAAGCACATACCCATGCTCACACACACACCTCCTACGCCACCCACAGAAGGGATAATCAATTCAAATTGGAACAGGCCCGGCTGCGCCTCCCACACTAGTGTGTGTGTGTGTGTGTGTGTGAGAGAGAGAGAGAGAGAGAGAGAGAGAGAGTGTGTGTGTTTTTAGCAAAACAGCAAGAGGGATAGTTTAGAATATGAGAAAAAGAGAAGGAGGAAGTATAATAGAAAGAGTCTCAGTCCACATGCTGACAAGCTTAATCTGTGGTAATGTTATTATAAGATTAGATTCAGGAACATTTAACAAGTGGCTTGAAAGTTTCCTTGGAGCTGGAGGAAACCAGTCTCTGTGACAGCGTTTAAACCCTCTGATAGATCGCTGGAATGTTGTTCCCTTAACGAGGATATTAACCGGAGACAGCTGATCAATGCCTAATGATTGATCAGGTCACCACGGTGATCAATGAGTCGCTTTAATCCCTCTTATTCCCATCCAATCAACTGAGAGAGAGAGATAAATGGAGGATGGAGGGGGATGGAGGGGGAGAGAGAAAGTAAAAAGAGAGAGAGAGGGGGAAGAAAGAGAGGGGTGGGGGAGAGAGAGAAAGGAGAGGGGAGATACAGTTGAAGTCGGAAGTTTACATACACTTAGGTTAGAGTCATTAAAACTCATTTTTCAACTACTCCACAAATTTCTTGTTAACAAACTATAGCTTTGGCAAGTCGGATGACACAATCATTTTTCCAACAATTGTTTACAGACAGATTATTTCACTTATAATTCACTGTATCACAATTCCAGTGGGTCAGAAGTTTACATACACTAAGTTGACTGTGGCTTTAAACAACTTGTAAAATTCCCAAAAATTATGTCATGGCTTTAGAAGCTTCTAATAGGCTAATTGACATCATTTGAGTCAATTGGAGGTATACCTGTGGATGTATTTCAAGACCTACCTTACAACTCACTGCCTCTTTGCTTGACATCATGGGGAAATCAAAAGAAATCACCTCAGAAAAAATATTGTAGACCCCCACAAGTCTGGTTCATCCTTGGGAGCAATTTCCAAATGCCTGAAGGTACCACGTTCATCTGTACAAACAAAAGTACGCAAGTATAAACACCATGGGACCATGCAGCCGTCATTCCGCTCAGGAAGGAGACGCGTTCTGTCTCCTAGAGATGATCGTACATTGGTGCGAAATGTGCAAATCAATCCCAGAACAACAGCAAATGACCTTGTGAAGATGCTGGAGGAAACAGGTACAAAAGTATCTATATCCACAGTAAAACGAGTCCTATATCGACATAACCTGAAAGGCCACTCAGGAAGGAAGAAGCCACTGCTCCAAAACCGCCATATAAAAGCCAGACTATGGTTTGCAACTGCACATGGGGACAAAGATCGTACTTTTTGGAGAAATGTCTTCTGGTCTGATGAAACAAAAATAGAACTATTTGGCAATAATGACCATCATTATGTTTGGATGGAAAAGGGGGAGGCTTGCAAGCCGAAGAACACCATCCCACCGTGAAGCACGGGGGTGGCAGCATCATGTTGTGGGGGTGCTTTGCTGCAGGAGGGACTGGTGCACTTCACAAAATAGATGGCATCATAGGGAAGTAAAAGAATGTGGATATATTGAAGCAACATCTCAAGACATCAGTCAGGAAGTTAAAGCCTGGTCGCAAATGGGTCTTCCAAATGGATAATGACCCCAAGCATACTTCCAAAGTTGTGGCAAAATGGTTTAAAGACAACAAAGTCAAGGTATTGGAGTGGCCATCACAAAGCCCAGACCTCAATCCTATAGAAAATGTGTGGGCAGAACTGAAAAAGTGTGTACGAGCAAGGATGCCTACAAACCTGACTCAGTTACACCAGCTCTGTCAGGAGGAATAGGCCAAAATCCACCCAATTTATTGTGGGAAGCTTGTGGAAGGCTACCTGAAACATTTGACCCAAGTTAAACAATTTAAAGGCAATGCTACCAAATACTAATTGAGTGTATGTAAACTTCTGACCCACTGGGAATGTGATGAAAGAAATAAAAAATAAAATAAAGTGGTGATCCTAACTGGCCTTAGAAAGAGCATTTTTACTAGGATTAAATGTCAGGAATTGTGAAAAACTGAGTTTAAATGTATTTGGCTAAGGTGTATGTAAACTTCCGACTTCAACTGTATAGAGAACATGGCTGTGTAATTGTGGGACTGGAGAGGTAGATACCAAGGACCATTCTCTTCTACCCCATTCTCTCCTCTCTCTCTCTCTCTCTCTCTCTCTCTCTCTCTCTCTCTCTCTCTCTCTCTCTCTCTCTCTCTCTCTCTCTCTCTCTCTCTCTCTCTCTCTGTCTCATTACGTCTGGAAGTCTGTCATACCTAACTCAAAATCTAAATTCAGTTGATGTGTTTACTGGTTGCAATCCAGGTTAACTGGTCTGGACTAACATATAGGTAATGCCCCCTAGAGGGCCTAATGGGCATAACCAAGCTCTCACACGCTGAGAAAATCCACTGACACACACACTGAGTCATCATTGAGGTAAAAGCTGACACAAGACTCAGCGCACACACACACACACACACACACACACACACACACACACACACACACACACACACACACACACACACACACACACACACACACACACACACACACACACACACACACACACACACACACACACACACTGGGTGGAGAGCTGGGGTGTATATAAGGGGTGTCTCTCTCTCTGAGCGGAGAAGTCCCTTCATCCCTCTCTCAAACACTCCAACACAAGGACTCTCTCTTTCCTCAAGGTAAGAACAGAACTTCTTCTTTCCTTTTCTCTCGCTCTGTGAGTGTTTTTCTCCGTATTTCTCTACCTTTATTCAGTTAATTGAGAGCAAATGAATTACCAAATTGGATATAGTTCTTCTTGAGTCAGGAATAAGTACAAGATCTCTGGAGAACTATATTTTAACGTAATAATTTTTTTCATTCAATCCAAATGCTATATTTTCTTGTTAGGTTGTGTTTGATCAAGAGGATAAATGATGTAGCGTGGACTGCTGTGTGTGTAATGAGTGATATGTTGAAGTGAATGTAAATGATGTAGCGTGGACTGCTGTGTGTGTAATGAGTGATATGTTGAAGTGTATGTAAATGATGTAGCGTGGACTGCTGTGTGTGTAATGAGTGATATGTTGAAGTGTATGTAAATGATGTAGCGTGGACTGCTGTGTGTGTAATGAGTGATATGTTGAAGTGAATGTAAATGATGTAGCGTGGACTGCTGTGTGTGTAATGAGTGATATGTTGAAGTGTATGTAAATGATGTAGCGTGGACTGCTGTGTGTGTAATGAGTGATATGTTGAAGTGTATGTAAATGATGTAGCGTGGACTGCTGTGTGTGTAATGAGTGATATGTTGAAGTGAATGTAAATGATGTAGCGTGGACTGCTGTGTGTGTAATGAGTGATATGTTGAAGTGTATGTAAATGATCGGTTGAAGTGCAGCAGCTGAAGTGTAGGTTTAGTGATGGGAACAACTGGCAGTGACCTCACTGGTCTCCCCATAGACCACTTTACAGACTGACAACATTTATCAGTCATTCAGATTGACAATTACTGTGCCACACTTACATTTGTGTCATTTTATCTTTTAGGGTAAAATATGTAAGATTTTTCAAAGATCACTTTAGTCTACATTCTATTATATTCTGTTATATTCTATTGTAGCATATTTTATTTTGACTAATAATCTGGACAAGAAATTCAGTAATTCAGTTATATTCAGACTCAATGAGTGAAGCGATCTCTGAGGGGAGGGAAGAAACAGATCAGGAGTGAAAGAGAAGGAAAAGGGTTATCTATGTCTCTCCAGAACATTTCAATGACCTCATCACATCACTAATGCCTCTTTGGGATGAACAAGTCAAGACTTCAGTAAATTAGTGAAGTTTTCACCGGAGCAGCGCTGAACACAGCAGACAGACGAGTTTAACCATTCACACCTTTATGTCACATTCCTCTCCACTCCTCTCACCGCTACCCCTCTTCTCCTCTCTCTCCCCTAGATGACGGCAGGGTTGTGTGTGTGTGTTCTGTTGGTGGTCCTGTCCACTAGCTGTTTGGGACGACCCCAGTCCTCTCCCCCCCTCCAAGAGGGCGACCCTGCCATGCCCCCTTCCTCTGAAGGTAAGAACAGGGAGATGTACCACATCTGGATGTCAAATACATTTCAATCAAATACGTTCAAATACTTTAGCTGAGCTTGATTTATCTTTCCTGGTACAATGGAACTGATGGATACGTTTTGTTCAAACTGGTGTCCTGATGATATGATGAATGTTTATGCTTTTTACGGCAATCCTTGGGCTCTAGAAAGACGCACTAGCAATAACAGATTATATCAATCAATTATTATCATAATCTTTTTACCTATGTCATTGAATTGCACCAACCAACCCAAGACAGTAGACAAAAGCTAACAAGGTGTTTCGTACTCTCTTTGATAGCACGTCTTGAAGCCTACGCCCACTTCCTCTCCAAGCCACGCCTCAGACAGACACGCTCCGCCCCTTTGGACAATACCGTCCCATATACGGCAGAAGAAGATGGAGACTCCAGAGCCAACCTCAGTGAATTGTTGGCTAGACTCATCTCCTCACGGAAAGGTGAGTGAGTGAGTGAGTGAGTGAGTGAGTGAGTGAGTGAGTGAGTGAGTGAGTGAGTGAGTGAGTGAGTGAGTGAGTGAGTGAGTGAGTGAGTGAGTGAGTGAGTGAGTGAGTGAGTGAGTGAGTGAGTGAGTGAGTGAGTGAGTGAGTGAGTGAGTGAGTGCGTGCGTGCGTGCGTGCGTGCGTGCGTGCGTGCGTGCGTGCGTGCGTGCGTGCGTGCGTGCGTGCGTGCGTGCGTGCGTGCGTGCATGTAAGAGACAGACAGAGAGAGAGATTGAGAGAGAAAAAGAGAGAGAGAGACATGCATGAGAGAGAGGCTTGAGGGTGAGCGGAAAGAGAGAGATGGAGAGAGAAGAGAGAGAATGAGAGAAAGGTATGAGGGAGAGGGAGAGAGAGAAGAGAGAAGAGAGAGAAGATGAATAAAGCTCACATTGTTCTCTTCAAGTCATTTTTAAAGTCCATTTAGGACCTCTATTACAGTGAGAGTGTTGTTTGGTCTAAATGGCTGGTGGTTTAGAAAAGCTTTGGTGGTTTGTACATGAAAGTATGTATATCTTTCCGGTCTTTGGCTTTCGTTCCATCTCCTTGTCTCTGCTTTGTCAGTGACAGGATCTATAAAGACACTTGTTCTGTGACAGGATCAGGGAAGATCTCAGTCAGGGCTTTTACACTGCTGACAACAACTGTAGAGATATTCTGTCTGAGCTTTAGATATTCTGTCTGAGTTAATGTGATGTTATACACACGCACACACATACACAGACACACACACACCTCCTTTCAGAAGATAACAGACAGAGAACAGCATGATGAAGACATGTGGACAGATAGCTCCATGGGGCTACTGAAGACAGTCTATCTAATGAGTTAGTATTAGATGTATTCTGTAAGAGGTGTCGTTATACTCAAGCAGTTAAACATGTAAGTGCCCACTTCAACAACTGTTTTTGATCAAGTTCACAAAACAATCCGAATTTACTACTTCCATCTGAGAGAAATATATAAGTGCTGAGTTCACGTGTTAAACTCATGGGTTAAAAACTTGTTGGCCCCGTTTTTTCAATTTTCGCCTAAAATGACATACCCAAATCTAACTGCCTGTAGCTCAGGCCCTGAAGCAAGGATATACATATTCTTGGTACCATTTGAAAGGAAACACTTTGAAGTTTGTGGACATGTGGAAGGAATGTAGGAGAATATAACACATTAGATCTGGTAAAAGATAACACAACCGTTTTTTGTATTTTTTTGTACCATCATCTTTGAAATGCAAGAGAAAGGCCATAATGTATTATTCCAGCCCAGGTGCAATATAGATTTTGGCCACTACATGGCAGCAGTGTATGTGCAAAGTTTTAGACTGATCCAAATTTTGGATCAATTTTGGATCGATACTGTCCAAATGTCCCTAATTTGTTTATTGATAACTTTTCAAGTTCAAAACTGTGCACTCTCCTCAAACAATAGCATGGTATTATTTCACTGTAATCGCTACTGTAAATTGGACAGTGCAGTTAGATTAACAAGAATTTAAGCTTTCTGCCAATATCAGATATGTCTATGTCCTGGGAAATGTTCTTGTTACTCACGCATTAGCCTACGTTAGCTCAACGTCCCGCAGGGGACCTATTGATCCTGAAGAAGTTTTTAAAGGTCCAATGCAGCCATTTTATTTCAATATCAAATCATTTCTGGGTAACAATTAAGTACCTTACTGTTATTGTCTTTAATTAAATGGTTCAAAATAATTTAAAAAATAGCTTCTTAGCAAAGGGACATTTCTCAAGCAAGAATTTTGCTAGGAATATTTGGATTGGTCTGAGTGGGGAAGGGAAAACAGATAATTAGCTGTTATTGGTAGAGAGGTTTGGAACACTTTCTTATTGGTCCATTAACTAATTTATCACATGGGGATGTCACCTAGCCTGACGACTCACACTAAATTGTTCCGCTGCTCTGTCGTTCGCTACATACTTTAGTCTGAGGCTGCCATCATTGAAGTTGTTTGTGGTGAAGAGAGGCGTTGTACAAAACAAAGTCATCATCGATCGGATTGTCTTCAACCAATCAGAGTATCAAAGCCAACGACGAATCTTCCACGTGTGTTCTGGTTCTGGCCCAACCCATTGGTTTCTGGACCATTTACACGGCCCCAAATGTGCTCGCATTCGGCGAAGGGTCGGGACGTACTCAGATCCATACTTACTGTGAAGAAGAAACTAAAGTCTGTGAACGTGGCGTAGCATTTGGCCGGAGCAAGGAGTCTGGGTAGCCAGGCAAGATGTCACCATTGAAGGCCAAAACTCCATACCACCAAAACAAGCTGAAATTTCAGGCAACCTTTTCATACAGCCCTTACACTGAAAGGGCATTATAATAATTTTCACAATATTATTCCAACCTCATTGTGTGGAAATATATATAAAACACGGGAAAATCTAGTTTTTTGACTGCACTGGGCCTTTAAAGCAACAAGCCAAAAAATTCTAACTTTATTGTTTCAAAAGTTCATGTTCACAGTTTGTACCATGAAATCACAACCTACACAGCTAGTCTGTTATTATGTGCATCACTCTACTGTGTCAATGAGACAGAGGCAGGGGAAGGGTCAGAGAAACAGATGTAGAGCAAAAGAGAGAGAGGGAATAGAATAAGCCAGAAAAAAAGACAGAGGGAGAAAGAGAGATGGAACAAGAGGGGCATGATATTGCAGCTCTGAACCCTGTTAGTAAAGACTGTTATTAATTCTATAATCAGACAGAGGGTTGGGCTTAGAACACTGGCCTCTGACACACACACACACACACACACACACACACACACACACACACACACACACACACACACACACACACACACACACACACACACACACACACACACACACACACACAGAGAGAGAGAGAGAGAGAGATCATTCTGAGACCTGTGAAGTGTCTTGGCTCACAGGAAGCATGTGAAAGACTCTCTGTAACACGCTTGACATTTACACCTCCTACAATGAATGTGTGTGTTTGTGTGTGTGTGTGTGTGTGTGTGTGTGTGTGTGTGTGTGTGTGTGTGTGTGTGTGTGTGTGTGTGTGTGTGTGTGTGTGTGTGTGTGTGTGTGTGTGTGTGTGTGTGTGTGTGTGTGTGTGTGTGTGTGTGTGTGTGTGGCGTGGGAGGAGTGTTAAAAGCTCCCCAGTGACACGAACACCATCGATATTACCATAGTTCACACGCCAGTCAAACAACCACGGCCAGATATCTCCAGTGTTAGCCATGTCGTATGTTACCTACTCTCAATCTGGATAATTCATTAGCTAATAAATGATATTCCCACAGTGCTTCTGTTGATACAGTATGTCTCTGCATGCGTGTGGGGCAGCCAAATTGTTCAACCCGCCACAAAGACTCACACCAGTAGAAGATAGACAGGTGATATAGCTCTCTCTCTCTGCTTTCCTCTGTCCCTCCCTCCCTCTAGGTTCTATCCGTAAGAACTCAACAGTGAACAGCAGAGCTAGCGGTCTCAGTGCTAACCACCGGATAAAAGACCGAGACTACAATGGGTGGATGGACTTCGGCCGCCGCAGTGCAGAAGAGTACGAGTACTCCTTGTAAAAAAAGTAGTCACTCTCTACGAGAAAACAACAAACTCAGTCACTGTCCCGCGATAAGAGTATATTTATTCTGTATTTGTTTGTAAACACTACATGATGCAATATATACATATGCCAAATTTTTCAGGAAATGTTTGAAGTTCTGGTTTTCTTTCCTGGTGTTCTGTCTGTTTATGGTTTTGGAGGGAATTGAATGGAATGAAAAAAGGTCAGGTGTTAATGGAAAAATATATATGATGTCATGAGATTAACTTGGATCAATAAAAGTTAAGAATGAACAGTATCTCAACAAATGACTTCCCAAAGACACATGCTCACACCCACGTAAGCATGCACAGATAACAACTCACACAAATAACATAATACCCTCATGGTATCACCTTAAGACGTTAAACTAGAAATATAAATAGTACGCAGTGGCTCATTATAATACATAAAGCTGGTAGAACACAGAGCTCACTTCTCTAGGACCCCAGTCCTGCTGCTTTTCAGTTCTCTCAATTAACCAATGAATATAATTGACTGATTTATAAAGTGCAACGATTGGTCAGAGTGCACACACCTGGTTTCCCAGGTCTGAATCAGACTTTGATTAAAAGGCAGGATGAAAACTAGCAGACGCTGCAGCTGTGCCCCTTCACTTACAAACATGTCATTTGTGAACAACAGTACTGCCTGACATAACTGGTGTGCAACAACAACCGACAGGGAATAGACTTCAACATCATGTTGTGATTCATATTTACTGTATGTTGTTGACCAACATCATTAAATGGCAGATGTACCAAACATCAAGCCCAGTCACTGAAATTGAAGTTGAAATTATATAGGGAAATGTAGATTTTGATGTGTTACCAATTCAATTCGTTTTTTTAATCAATTGCTTAAGTTGACAAAATGTTTAAATAACATGAAAGCAACATTAGGTTAACCTGTTTGTGCCTGATCGGAATGTTGGCCTACATACTAAACTGAAAATGAAAAAGTGTTTGGAGATACAGTATCTTGGGACATACCACGTTGAAGTGTTCTGTTACTTGATGGGAATATCATACCATGAACCCGAGATGAGAAAACACAGGAATCTGGAAAATACTCACATCATAAAATAGCCTTTATTTTATGTTCTGCTTGGATTGTGTTCTGTCTGTTCTGTTTCTCTCTACCTGCTGAAATAAAGACTGTTGGAGATAGACTGTAAAGTGACTGGAACGCTGGTGTTCTAACTGGTGGAAATAAAGACTGTTGGAGATAGACTGTAAAGTGACTGGAAGGCTGGTGTTCTAACTGGTGGAAATAAAGAAATGAATGCTCATTCATTTCCTAATAAATAAACCAATTAATAACCAAATCACATCATCAATAAGACAATCACCAGACTATCTCCTGAGTACACTAAAGACAGAACGGGTACATATTGACAGAGCTGAGACAGAGAACAGGTACCGATCTGGTAAATATTGACAGAGCTGGGACAGAGAACAGGTAAATATCTGGTAAATATTGACAGAGCTGAGACAGAGAACAGTTAAATATCTGGTAAATATTGACAGAGCTGAGACAGAGAACAGGTAAATATCTGGTCAATATTGACAGACCTGAGACAGAGAACAGGTAAATATCTGGTCAATATTGACAGAGCTGAGAAAGAGAACAGTTAAATATCTGGTCAATATTGACAGAGCTGAGACAGAGAACAGGTAAATATCTGGTAAATATTGACAGACCTGAGACAGAGAACAGGTAAATATCTGGTCAATATTGACAGAGCTGAGACAGAGAACAGGTAAATATCTGGTAAATATTGACAGAGCTGAGAAAGAGAACAGGTAAATATCTGGTAAATATTGACAGAGCTGAGACAGAGAACAGGTAAATATCTGGTACATATTGACAGAGCTGAGACAGAGAACAGGTAAATATCTGGTACATATTGACAGAGCTGAGACAGAGAACAGGTAAATATCTGGTACATATTGACAGAGCTGAGAAAGAGAACAGTTAAATATCTGGTAAATATTGACAGAGCTGAGACAGAGAACAGGTAAATATCTGGTACATATTGACAGAGCTGAGACAGAGAACAGGTAAATATCTGGTAAATATTGACAGAGCTGAGACAGAGAACAGGTACATATCTGGTAAATATTGACAGAGTTGGGACAGAGAACAGGTACATATCTGGTAAATATTGACAGAGCTGAGACAGAGAACAGGTAAATATCTGGTAAATATTGACAGAGCTGAGACAGAGAACAGGTAAATATCTGGTAAATATTGACAGAGCTGAGACAGAGAACAGGTACATATCTGGTAAATATTGACAGAGCTGGGACAGAGAACAGGTACATATCTGGTAAATATTGACAGAGCTGAGACAGAGAACAGGTAAATATCTGGTAAATATTGACAGAGCTGGGACAGAGAACAGGTAAATATCTGGTAAATATTGACAGAGCTGAGACAGAGAACAGGTAAATATCTGGTACATATTGACAGAGCTGAGACAGAGAACAGTTAAATATCTGGTACATATTGACAGAGCTGAGACAGAGAACAGGTACATATCTGGTACATATTGACAGAGCTGAGACAGAGAACAGGTACATATCTGGTACATATTGACAGAGCTGAGACAGAGAACAGGTAAATATCTGGTACATATTGACAGAGCTGAGACAGAGAACAGGTACATATCTGGTACATATTGACAGAGCTGAGACAGAGAACAGGTACATATCTGGTAAATATTGACAGAGCTGAGACAGAGAACAGGTACATATCTGGTAAATATTGACAGAGCTGAGACAGAGAACAGTTAAATATCTGGTAAATATTGACAGAGCTGAGACAGAGAACAGGTAAATATCTGGTAAATATTGACAGAACTGAGACAGAGAACAGGTAAATATCTGGTAAATATTGACAGAGCTGAGACAGAGAACAGGTACATATCTGGTACATATTGACAGAGCTGAGACAGAGAACAGGTAAATATCTGGTAAATATTGACAGAGCTGAGACAGAGAACAGGTACATATCTGGTAAATATTGACAGAGCTGGGACAGAGAACAGGTACCGATCTGGTAAATATTGACAGAGCTGGGACAGAGAACAGGTACATATCTGGTACATATTGACAGAGCTGAGACAGAGAACAGGTACATATCTGGTAAATATTGACAGAGCTGAGACAGAGAACAGGTACATATCTGGTAAATATTGACAGAGCTGGGACAGAGAACAGGTACATATCTGGTAAATATTGACAGAGCTGAGACAGAGAGCAGGTACATATCTGGTAAATATTGACAGAGCTGAGACAGAGAACAGGTACATATATGGTACATATTGACAGAGCTGGGACAGAGAACAGGTACATATCTGGTAAATATTGACAGAGCTGGGACAGAGAACAGGTACATATATGGTACATATTGACAGAGCTGGGACAGAGAACAGGTACATATCTGGTACATATTGACAGAGCTGGGACAGATAACAGGTACATATCTGGTAAATATTGACAGAGCTGGGACAGAGAACAGGTACATATCTGGTACATATTGACAGAGCTGAGACAGAGAACAGGTACATATCTGGTAAATATTGACAGAGCTGGGACAGAGAACAGGTACATATCTGGTAAATATTGACAGAGCTGAGACAGAGAACAGGTACATATCTGGTAAATATTGACAGAGCTGGGACAGAGAACAGGTACATATCTGGTAAATATTGACAGAGCTGAGGGAATGAAGAGAAATGGACAGAGATTAAATGTGAAGAACATATTCACTTATTCACCTCAGGACAGAGAGTAGTGCATGACAAGTAGAAGAATAGACAGAAATACAGCACATCACTGCTATAATGGATATTCAGCAATGGGTATTATAGCCCAGACGTTCCCAAACTTTTTTGCTTCCTGACCCACCAATTGAGGTGTCTTTCGAGTCGCGGTCCATCATAACGGTTGAGCAGTGAAAAAACATACACAGACCAAAGAATAAGTAAAAAATATTATCTAGGCAGTGGAGAGAACATTCTGCCCTTTCATAGCTAATCTCCTGCAATCCTATACATCCTGCCATGTTGCAGATTAAAAGAAAATTTCATACAATTCTACGAATTTTACATGGCTAATGCTTTGTTCTTATGCTCAAACATAACAAAATCAATGGAGGCCTGATGGTGTAGCTGCAATTTTGTTGAATGTAAATGCTCAAAGATTATAGGCTATTATTGAAAAATATATAGGTCCATTATCATTACTACATAGTTTCTATTTGGTTTTAGTAATTTAAGTTTACACTGAAAGGGTTTTTCTATCCTGAAAATGTATAAATTAAAACATGTGGTTAATGTCATCCCACAACCCACATGGACACCTGCTGCGAACCACAAGTGGGTCCCGACCCACAGTTTGGGAACCACCGCAATAGGCCTACATTGGTGGCACATGGCGTGAGATGAAATGCTTCAGTGATAATGGTTCAGATGTCCAAGAGAGAATTTCAGAGAAGGGCATTTCCATGTAAAGAGCCCTATGAGCATTAACGTGACGTTCATAAGAAAACATTACATTTGGTTGCAAATTAAAGCTAAGAGTCAGTTTTTTGAATGTTTTATTAAGGCATAGACGCATGTCTACTTTCCATTCAAAAAGTTAGGAACAGGCAAAGGCTTTGATTTTTGGTCAAATGGATGGAAAAGGGTCTTAGAAAACAGCTAGCAGCAAAAGTCTTAAAAGGTATTAGAAATACATCCAAACACAATGTTGAAGTAAAGACCCCTGACAACTAATAGCAACACTTTGATTTAGTTTTGAAAAAATTATTTGCCTTCTGTAAGTTTAAGAAATATAGCCTAGTGCCTTTTCATTTTCAAAATACAGTATAATTTATTGTATTGTGTACTGTATTGTGCTATACTGTACTCTACTGAACTATACTCTACTATCAAGGCACAATGCGAGACCCAGATGCAGACACAGGAGACAGATAGTTGGAGTCTTACAATGTTTATTAATCCAAAGGGGTAGGCAAGAGAATGGTCGTGGACAGGCAAAAAGGTCACAACCAGATCAGAGTCCAGGAGGTACAGAGTGGCAGACAGGCTCGTGGTCAAGGCAGGCAGAATGGTCAGGCAGGCGGGTACAAAGTCCAGAAACAGGCAAGGGTCAAAACTGGGAGGACTAGAAAAAGGAGGATGCAAAAAGCAGGAGAACGGGAAAACCGCTGGTTGACTTGGAAACATACAAGACGAACTGGCACAGAGAGACAGGAAACACAGGGATAAATACACTGGGGAAAATCAGTGACACCTGGAGAGGGTGGAGACAATCACAAGGACAGGTGAAACAGATCAGGGCATGACACTCTATTGTACTGTGATGTCTTAACTTGTTTGGGGGCGGAGCTCCTTACAATAATAGCCAGTGTGTAGAATAATACCCAAACATGCAAAGGAGGATATTACATATTTCTACCTTTGTGTTGCTATTCAGGATACATCACCATGAAGAGAATGACATGCATAATGATGCATTTCTTTATAGTACAAATCAGGGACCCATGATGTCATTCTGTTACCGTCATTCTGTTACAGCGTTTTAATCCACTTCACTTACTGTAGTTCAATAACCAAAGTCAAGGTGTCATGACGAACCATTAAACAGGCAAAGCGTCAATACAGGGCCAAGATTGAATCATACTACACCGGCTCAGACGCTTGTCTTATGTGGCAGGGCTTGCAAACTATTACAGACTACAAAGGGAAGCACAGCCGCGAGCTGCCCAGTGACATGAGCCTACCAGATGAGCTAAATCACTTCTATGCTCGCTTTGAGGCAAGCAACACTGAGGCATGCATGAGAGCATCAGCTGTTCCAGGCGACTGTGTGATCACGCTCTCTGTAGCCGATGTGAGTAAGACCTTTAAACAGGTCAACATACACAAGGCTGCAGGGCCAGACGGATTACCAGCACATGTGCTCCGGGCATGTGCTGACCAACTGGCAGGTGTCTTCACTGACATTTTCATCATGTCCCTGATTAAGTCTGTAATACCAACATGTTTCAAGCAGACCACCATAGTCCCTGTGCCCAAGAACACAAAGGCAACCTGCCTAAATGACTACAGACCCGTAGCACTCACGTCTGTAGCCATGAAATGCTTTGAAAGGTTGGTAATGGCTCACATCAACACCATTATCCCAGAAACCCTAGACCCACTCCAAGTTGCATACCGCCCAAACAGATCCACAGATGATGCAATCTCTATTGCACTCCACACTGCCCTTTCCCACCTGGACAAAACAAACACTTATGTGAGAATGCTATTCATTGACTACAGCTCAGCGTTCAACACCATAGTACCCTCAAAGCTCATCACTAAGCTAAGGATCCTGGGACTAAACACCTCCCTCTGCAACTGGATCCTGGACTTCCTGACAGGTCGCCCCCAGGTGGTGAGGGTAGGTAGCAACACATCTGCCACGCTGATCCTCAACACTGGAGCTCCCCAGGGGTGCGTGCTCAGTCCCCTCCTGTACTCCCTGTTCACCCACGACTGCATTGCCAGGCATGACTCCAACACCATCATTAAGTTTGCAGACGACACAACAGTGGTAGGCATGATCACCGACAACTACGAGACAGCCTATAGGGAGGAAGTCAGAGACCTGGCCGGGTGGTGCCAGAATAACAACCTATCCCTCAACGTAACCAAGACTAAGGAGATTATTGTGGACTACAGGAAAAGGAGGACCGAGCACGCCCCCATTCTCATCGACGGGGCTGTAGTGGAGCAGGTTGAGAGCTTCAAGTTCCTTGGTGTCCACATCAACAACAAACTAGAATGGTCCAAACACACCAAGACAGTCCTGAAGAGGGCACGACAAAGCCTATTCCCCCTCAGGAAACTAAAAAGATTTGGCATGGGTCCTGAGATCCTCAAAAGGTTCTACAGCTGCAACATCGAGAGCATCCTGACTGGTTGCATCACTGCCTGGTACGGCAACTGCTCGGCCTCTGACCGCAAGGCACTACAGAGGGTAGTGCGTACGGCCCAGTACATCACTGGGGCTAAGCTGCCTGCCATCCAGGACCTCTACACCAGGCAGTGTCTGAGGAAGGCCCTAAAAATTGTCCAAGACCCCAGCCACCCCAGTCATAGACTGTTCTCTCTACTACCGCATGGCAAGTGGTACCGGAGTGCCAAGTCTAGAACAAAAAGGCTTCTCAACAGTTTTTACCCCCAAGCCATGAGACTCCTGAACAGGTAATCAAATGGCTACCCGGACTATTTGCATTGTGTGCCCCCTCCCCCCAACCCCTCTTTTTCGCTGCTGCTACTCTCTGTTTATCATATATGCATAGTCACTTTAACTATACATTCATGTACATACTACCTCAATTGGGCCGACCAACCAGTGCTCCCGCACATTGGCTAACCGGGGTATCTGCATTGTGTCCCACCCACCAAACGCCAACCCCTCTTTATGCTACCGCTACTCTCTGTTCATCATATATGCATAGTCACTTTAACCATATCTACATGTACATACTACCTCAATCAGCCTGACTAACCGGTGTCTGTATGTAGCCTCGCTACTTTTATAGCCTCGCTACTGTATATAGCCTGTCTTTTTACTGTTGTTTTATTTCTTTACCTACCTATTGTTCACCTAATACCTTTTTTGCACTATATGTTAGAGCCTGTAAGTAAGCATTTCACTGTAAGGTCTACACCTGTTTTTTTCAGCACACGTGACAAATAAACTTTGATTTGATTTGATGTCATAACTGACACCCCATTCTTTCTGCAGGTCACATAAAAATTGAGGGAGATTTCATTCATTCTGTTACCAAATTTTACATCTGCACTTTTATTCGATTAAATGAGTTTTTGTAAAAGAATTCAGTTGAAATTGTTAAAAATAGTAATTGTGTATGTACAGTATTGGTGGGGTCCAAAATTATTGACACCCTTGATAAAGATATGCAATAATGACGGTATAAAATAAAACTTTCTCACTCATGAATAATTATCAGTACAGAGGGTCAAAGATCATAACTCCAAGACGTGGTAATTGTAGCATGTCTTGGCTGTATGATCTTTGAACCAGTGTAACTTTCTCATTCATCATTATTCACGATTAATTCATGATTATCCGTACTTATGGTAGCATCCACATTAATGTAGAAGTTTTTAGAAACATATTCTATTCTAATTTACAATAAAAGTGACTCCAAAATGACATAATCAGTTATTTATTCGGCACAAAACATTTTACTCTCTTTCTCTGAGCATTTGTGTTAGTATAAAATACATGCAATATAGCTCAGTATTTGAATTATTTATTTTATACAGTCATTTTATACACTCCCCAAAGCACACACATCCTTGGGTCGCTGGTCTTTTCAGTTCGCTGCAGCCAGTGACTGGAATGAGCTGCAACAAACACTCAAACTGGACACTTTTATCTCTTCATTCAAAGACACAATCATGGACACTGACAGTTGTAGCTGCTTTGTGTAATGTATTGTTGTCTCTACCTTCTTGCCCTTTTTACTGTTGTCTGTGCCCAATAATATATATATATATTTTATTTTTTTCAAGGGGTGGATCAGCTTTAATATTGCGGATAGATTGTTGCTTCCATCAATGTAAGTATCTGCATCATTTCCAATCCCTCATATATTTTTGGGGTAAATATATATATCTAAATACACATATACATACACATACCCATATACATATACACACATAAACATTCATACATATATATACATACATACACATACATATATACAAACATGCATATATATACACACTTTTTTAGAATATACCTTTATTGTTCCCCGCGAACCTACCACCCCTCCCCAAATTAGAGGAAGGTCAGGACTAAAAACAAACAAAATATAGCTATTGTAAAATAGATTGTGTCTGTAAAATGTGTATAAGATGTATAAACTGAAGGTAGAAGCCTAAGTGTTATTGTTTATTAGTTTACTCCATTTCTGATGTCCATCCAGTTTGATTTCTATTTGTAATTGTGCTATTTCACAAAAGTTCTGAACCTATATACATTTTACAGACACCGTATGTTTTACATGTGTTATCTTGTTGCTATTAGTCCCACCCTTCAGCTCCATTCAACCCCTTCCATCCATCTCTTAACACCATCCATATTGGATTTCTATTTGCCATATATTTTTCAACTGTGCTGTGATGCTTCACAAAAGTACTGAACCTTTCTATTCTCATAGCTTCTACAGATTGTAAATTAAAGATAAGCATTTTAGCTCAAATAATTATTATATTATTGATCGATTGACTATGACTTTTCAAATCACCCAGTATTGCTATCTGCAGCGTGAGTTCTAGGTAAATGTTGCAATTCTTCAGCCATTCCTGGACCTGTGACCAAAAACAAGCTACATATGGACAGTACCAAAATAGATGATCTAATAACTCTGCCTCCTCGCAGAAAAATCTGCAGAGCTGGGAAGATTGTATCCCCCATACAGTATATATAACATTCTATTGGTTGCAAAAATTTTGTATAATAATCTAAATTGAAAAATTTGAAGTTGTCTGTGCTCAATAATGTTTGTACCCTGTTTTGTGCTGCTACCATGTTACCATGTCAATGTTGTGTTGCTACCATGTTGTCATGTGTTGCTTCCATGCAATGTTGTTGTCTTAGGACTCTCTTTATGTAGTGTTGTGTTGTCTCTCTATTTCTTATTTTATTTATTTTTTATTGTAATCCCAGCCCCAGCCTTTTGCCTTTTGGTAGGCCGTCATTGTAAATAAGAATTTGATCTTAAATTACTTGCCTAGTTAAATAAAATTAAATATCCAATTATTGCTAATCTTTATCAAGGGTGTCAACAATGTCAGACCCCACTGTAGTTATATGGTTTGTTTTTTGTTTTTACATTTAAAGTGAATAAGTCTGAGCGTCTTTCTGTTACTATTGAATTAGTTAGGTCTCCTCTGAATGCTTTAAAGTGTGATACGGTACTGTACAGTTCAGCCAGTCCATTCAGTATCACATGCTCTGACTGCTGCTGTCGAACCCATATAGCAGAGCAATCTAGACCCTATATCTAATCAAAGGTTTTAAAGACAATTTGAGATGTTTTAGAGAGAATTTCTGATTTGACAGTTTGACATCACTTTCAGTCATAGGCTAACTTATTAAATCATTTAACTGAAGGAAAATGTGTGTAGTGTGTGTGTGTTTGTTGGTAAAACTAGTGAATTATTCAGGTGGTGTGATGAGGTCTTTACGGAGAGATGTGAGCACTGAGTGTAAACAGAATTCCCTGAGGAGCTGCTAACAACAGATCTAGGATCAGTTTACCCTCCCCAATCCTCACCTCAATCATTAGGAGAGGAAACATAACACACTGATCATCGTCTAGTGGACACTTCATCCTTCTCCCTGAGGAAGTTCGTACTATCACGATTCAGGATAAGACCCAGATGCAGACACAGGAGGCGGATAGTACGATTCAAACAATATTTATTATAACAAAGGGGGAAGGGAAAAGGCAGGTTGAGGGCAGGCAGTGGTTCATAAACCAGGTCAGAGTCAGGCAGGTACAGGATGGCAGGTGACCTAAACCAGGTCAGAGTCAGGCAGGTAGGTAGGCTCAGGACAGACAGACAGACAGAAAGGTCAGAACCAGGAACATTAGAAAACAAAAACTTGAGAACAGGAAAAACGTGAAACACGCTCGTACGACCTGACAACAGACAAACAGAAAACCCAGCAGTAAATACACAGGGGATAATGGGAGACACCTGGTTGGGGGTGGAGACAAGCACAGGTGAAACAGATCAGGGAGTGACAAACTCCTAACATTAGCCCTAACCTTAATCACTAGAGTTAGCTAACATTAGTGTAACATATTGTACATTTAGCATATTCAGAAGATATATTTTTTTGCCTTTATTTACCTAGGCATGTCAGTTAAGAACAAATTCTTATTTTAAATGACAGCCTAGGTGGGTTAACTGCTTTGTTATGGGGCAGAAAGACAGAATTTTACCTTATCAGAACCTTCCGGTTATTAGTCCAACGCTCTAACCACTAGGCTACCTGCCACCCATATCATACGAATTGTAATTCGTAACATATCATACGCAATGGATGATGGAGATCCACAAATTAATATTGTGCATACCATACGAAACATAACTCATACCATATCATACTAAATGGAGTGTCTTGGATTGACGTAGAGAATAATACAAAATGCTCTGAGACCAGGTCGTGAGACCACATTGGCCGGGTAAGCAGTGCTTAACCTGTGATAATCTAATAAAAAAAGATGTTATGAAAAGCCAAATAAAAAAATAAAAAAATGTAATAAAAAAATGTAAATAAAAATCATAATTTTTTGTTAACTAATGTTTTTTCTCAATGATTCTGGTGGCTTTTATGGTCAAAATAAATGTTAAAAAAATCTAAACTGCATCAGAACCTCAGGAAATGTGACAATGTATTCATGCCTTCCTTTTTATCCATGCAAATTGTTGACACGCGTGGCCGTTCCTGACTCCAGTCACTGTTAATGGACAGGGTCAGCATAGGCGTCACTGCTTTGCCTAGCTTGAAGTAGCTTCATTCGTTGCATTGAGCAGTTTTTATATTTTGCGCATGCATATTGCCTAAACGTGAAGACGGCACAACAAAGCCTTTTCCCCCTCGGGAAACTAAAAAGATTTGGCATGGGTTCTGGGATCCTCAAAAGGTTCTACAGCTGCAACATCGAGAGCATCCTGTCTGGTTGCATCACTGCCTGGTACGGCAATTGCTCGGCCTCTGACCGCAAGGCACTACAGAGGGTAGTGCGTACGGCCCTGTACATCTACTACCGCATGGCAAGCGGTACCGGAGTGCCAAGTCTAGGCCAAAAAGGCTTCTCAACAGTTTTTACCCCCAAACCATGAGATTCCTGAACAGGTAATCAAATAGCTACTCGGACTATTTGCATTGTGTGCCAAAGAGTTAAATCTTGGTTTCATCAGACGAGAGAATCTTGTTTCTCATGGTCTGAGAGTCCTTTAGGTGCCTTAAGACAAACTCTAAGCGAGCTGTCATGTGCCTTTTACTGAGGAGTGGCTTCAATCTGGCCTCTCTACCATAAAATCCTGATTGGTGGAGTGCTGCAGAGATGGTTGTCCTTCTGGAAGGTTCTCCCATCTCCACAGAGGAACTCTGGGGATCTGTCAGAGTGACCATCGGGTTCTTGGTCACCTCCCTGACCAAGGCCCTTCTCTCCTGACTGCTCAGTTTGGCCGTGCGACAGCTCTAGGAAGAGTCTTGGTGGTTCCAAACTTCTTACATTTAAGAATGATGGAGGCCACTGTGTTGTGGGGTACTTCAATGCTGGAGAAATTTTTTGGTACCCTTCCCCAGATCTGTGCATCGACACAATCCGCCACAAGCTCTACGGAGAATTCCTTCGACCTCATGGCTTGGTTTTTGCTCTGACATGCAGTGTCAACTGTGGGACCTTATGTAGACAGGTGTGTGTCCAATCAATTGAATTTACCACAGGTGGACTCCAATCAAGTTGTAGAAACATCTCAAGGATGATCAATGGAAACAGGATGCACCTGAACTCAATTTTGAGTCATTATGGGGTATTATGTGTGGATAGATGAGGTTTATTTTTTGAATCCATTTTAGAATAAGGCTGTTACCTAACTAAATGTGGAAAAAGTGAAGGGGTCTGACATCATTATGAATGCACTGTATATGTGTGGGTAATAATATTTCACATAATAATATTATTGTGTGTGTTTGTACTGTGCGTTTCCCGGCCTCTGCTATTATCCTATTGCTAGTTACCCATTCTAAAACTGGCTATACGTTAAGGGTGTCAGTTATTTATTTTACTGTTGCAGCCGACGTGTATAGTGTTGAGTTGTCAGCGTACATAGACCAACAAGCTTTATTCAAGGTCAGTGGAAGATCATTAGTCAAAACAGAAAACAATAATGGCCCTGGTCAGCTGCCCTGCAGTACATCACACTCAACTCAATTTGTATGAGAGGCTTCCATTAACGAAAACCCTCTGTGTTCTATTAGACAGGTAACTCTCAATCCATAATAAGGCAGAGGATGCAAAAAAAAAATTCAGCAATAGATTATGATCAATGACATCAAAAGCTGCACTGAAGTCTTACAAAACAGCTCCCACAATCGTCTTATTATTATGGTGGCAGAATCTTTGGATAACATTTTCCACAACACTATCAATTTCTTTCAGACAATTATCAGTCATTTGTGTCAGTGCCAAGCATGTTGAGGGCCCTTCCCTATAAGCATGCTGAAAGTCTGTTGTTAGTTTTCTGTAAAATAACTTTATATTTGATCAAGCACCATTTTTTCCTAAAGTTTGCTAAGCACTTGTAACAGGCTGATTGGTCGGCTGTTTGAACCATTAAGGGTGCTCTGCTGTTCCTGGCTAGTGGAATGACCTTTCCCTCCCTCCATGTCTGAGGGAACACAGTCTTCTAGCCTTAAATTGAAGATGTGGCAAACAGGAGTGGCAATGTATTCCACTACCAACTTTAGCAATTTACAATCCAAGTTGTCGGTACCAGGTGGTTTATCCTTATTTATAGATAGCAAAAAAAGATATACCTCTTCCACACCCACTTTGTGGAACTCTACACTACAGTGCTTGTCTTTCATTACTTGGTTTATTATGCATGAATATGAAGGCTCAGCATTTGTTGTTTGCATGTCATGCCTAAGTTTGCTAATCTTGTCAACAAAAAAGTTACTAAAGTGGTTGGCAATATCAAAGGGTTTTGTTATGAACAAGGCATCTGTCTCAATGAAGGATGGAGCCGAGTTTGCTTTTTTTGCCTAGAATTATTTAAATTACTCCAGAGATTTTTACTATCTCATTCTTTATATCATTCAACTTTGTTCCATTGTGTAGTTTCTTCTTCTTTTTGTTTAGTTATGTTATTTCTCAATTTACAGTATGTTTGCCAGTCTGCTGTGTTTCAGACTTATTTGATATTCCCTTTGCCTCATCGCTCTCAGCCATACAGTTTTTCAATTCATCATCTATTCATGGGGATTTGGCAGTTCTGACAGTCAGTTTTTTGATGAGCTCATGCTTATCCATAACCGGAAGAAGCAGTTTCATATATGCTTCAAGTGTAGCGTCAGGATATTCGTCATTACACACATCAGACCAACAAATATTTTTCACATCTTCGACAGGTAATGGCTCAGGTGTGTTAGGATTGGAGACAGGGGTAAATGTATGAAGCGAGGACCCAAACTGCCCTTCATCTGGAAGATAGCATAAAGAATATTTAGTGCAGCATTTGGACATCAAATACCTATCTTCGCACACACACTCACACTCTCTCGCTCTCTGTGGGAGTTAGTCTTCAAAAGCTTAAGAAACATTCAGTCCAGCGTTCAGACTGCTAATACTCTGGAGAATTGCTCATCAATCCAAACTCACTTCAGTCCGATACACGACATCTCTCTGTCTCTGGCAATCACTCTCCCCATCCCTCTTTCTTTTTCTCTCTTTTTCTTATTCTCCCTCACTCTCTCGTACTATTCCTGTATCCCCTTTATCTTTCTATCTTTCTTTGTTTCTCTCTCCCTCCCTCCCCATCTCTAACCCCCTTTATCTCTGTCTATTTTCTTTAAAGGAACTCAAATCTGACACACAATCATTTCCCTTCACATTACATTACTGAAAACAAGTTTCACCATTTCTCAGGTACAGTTTGATCTCAATGACTTATAGAATGTGATTAAAATATTATGAAACTTTACACACATTATCTTAATGATCGACAGCAATGGCATTTGAAACGCAATAATCGTCTGTTGACATCTAATTGTGTTGGATTAGAGGCAGCCGCAGTGATATTTGTGGTTATTGAAAGGAGAACACACACACACACACACACACACACACACACACACACACACACACACACACACACACACACACACACACACACACACACACACACACACACACACACACACACACACACACACACAGGTATGAAGGTTGGAATGTTCCTGTTCATTTCTCATTTATCCACCAATCATCCTCCATCTTCCTCTCAGCGGCAGTCGCAACACTTATGGAGAGGGAAACATTGTATCTGAGTGTGTGCGTGCACGTGTGCGCGTGTTCTGAAAACAAGACTTCTTCTAGGAAATAAGCTGTCAAACAGTGCCATCAGCTGGTAGTGGTGTGCAGGCTTTTGCTCACGCCATGCTCTGTCGAAATAACTGTACAAATTATTAGGACCTTGATTAGCTAAATCAGGTGTGTTACAGTGTGGCTTGAGCAAAAGCCTGCACTCCAAGCAATTTATCATTATCAGGAGAAGGGTTGGCCACAAACTCTTATAACTCTATACAGTGCCTTGCAAAAGTATTCACCCCCCTTGGCGTTTTTCCTATTTTGTTGCATTACAACCTGTAATTTAAATAGATTTTTATTTGGACTTCAAATAACTTGTTTCAAATTTATAAAAAATAAAATGGAAAAGTGGTGCGTATGGTGCAACCAATTACCTTCAGAAGTCACAGAATTTGTTAAATAAAGTCCACCTTTGTGCAATCTAAGTGTCACATGATCTGTCACATGATCTCAGTATATATACACCTGTTCTGAAAGGCCCCCCGAGTCTGCAACACCAGTAAGCAAGGGGCACCACCAAGCAAGCGGCACCATGAAGACCAAAGAGCTCTCCAAACAGGTTGTCCCTGACAACTTTGGGTTGGGTTAGGGTTAGGTTATAAAAAAATATCCGAAACTTTGAACATCCCACAGAGCACCATTAAATCCATTATTACATTTTTTTAAGAATATGGCACCACAACAAACCTGCCAAGAGAGGGCCGCCCACCAAAACTCACGGACCAGGCAAAGAGGGCATTAATCTGAGAGGCAACAAAGAGACCAAAGATAACCTTGAAGGAGTTGCAAAGCTCCACAGCGGAGATTGGAGTATCTGTCCATAGGACCACTTTAAGCCGTACACTCCACAGAGCTGGGCTTTATGGAAGAGTGGCCAGAAAAAATAAGCAAACATGTTTGGTGTTCGCCAAAAGGCATGTGGGAGACTCCCCAAACATTTGGAAGAAGGTACTCTGGTCAGATGAGACTAAAATTGAGCTTTTTGGCCATCAAGGAAAACACTGTCTGGCGCAAACCCAACACCTCTCATCACCCCGAGAACACCATTGGCAGGAACTGGGAAACTGGTCAGAATTGAAGGAATGATGGATGGTGCTAAATACAGGGAAAGTCGGGGGAAACCTGTTTCAGTCTTCCAGAGATTTGAGACTGGGACGGAGGTTCACCTTCCAGTAGGACAATGACCCTAAGCATACTGCTAAAGCAGCACTCGAGTGGTTTAAGGGGAAACATGTAAATGTCTTGGAATGGCCTAGTCAAAGCCCAGACCTCAATCCAATTCAGAATCTTTGGTATGACTTAAAGATTGCTGTACACCAGCGGAACCCATCCAACTTGAAGGAGCTGGAGCAGTTTTGCCTTGAAGAATGGGCAAAAATCCCAGTGGTTAGATGTGCCAAACTCATAGAGACATACCCCAAGAGACTTACAGCTGTAATTGCTGCAAAAGGTGGCTCTACAAAGTATTGACTTTGGGGGGGGTGAATAGTTATGCATGCTCAAGTTTTCTGTTTTTTTGTATTATTTCTTGTTTGTATCACAATAAAACATATTTTCCATCTTCATAGTGGTAGGCATGTTGTGTAAATCAAATGATACAAACCCCCCAAAAATCTATTTTAATTCCAGGTTGTAAGGCAACAAAATAGGAAAAATGCCAAGGGGCGTGAATACTTTCGCAAGCCACTGTAACTGCAGAAACACAACTGTTTAAATATACACTGAATTAAAATATAAACACAACATGCAACAATTTCAAAGATTTGACTGAGTTTCATATAAGGAAATCAGTCAATTGAAATACATTAATTAGGCCCTAATCTATGGATTTCACATGACCGGGAATCTGTTGGTCACAGATACGTAAAAAATAATGTAGGAGCGTGGATCAGAAAAACCAGTCAGTATCTGGTGTGACACACACATTTCCTTCCCATGGAGTTGATCAGGCTGTTGTGGCCTGTGGAATGTTGTCCCATTCCTTTTCAAAGGCTGTGCAGAAGTTGCTGGATATTGGCGGGAACTGGAACACGCTGTCATACGCATCCCAAACATGCTCAATGGGTGACATGTCGGGTGAGTATGCAGGCCATGGAAGAACTCTGACATTTTCAGCTTCCAGGATTTGTGTACAGATCCGTGCATTATTATGCTGAAACATAAGGTGATGGCGGCAAATGAATGGGCCTCAGGATCTCGTCACGGTATCTCTGTGCATTGAAATTGCCATCGATACAACTTTGACATCAGCAAACCGCTCGCCCACACGACACCATACAGATGAAACCGGGATGTATCCATGAAGAGCACACTTCTCCAGCGTGCCAGTGGCCATTGAAGGTGAGCATTTTCCCACTGAAGTCGGTTACGACACCGAACTGCAGTCAGGTCAAGACCCCGGTGAGGACGACGAGCACACAGATCAGGTTCCCTGAGACCGTTTCTGACAGTTTGTGCAGAAATTCTTTGGTTGTGCAAAACCTCAGTTTCACCAGCTGTCCGGCTGGTCTCAGATGATCCCGCAGGTGAAGAAGCTGGATGTGGAGGTCCTGGGCTGCGGTTGTGAGGCCGTTTGGACGTACTGCCAAATTCTCTAAAACGTGGAGGCGGCTTATTGTAGAGAAATTAACATTAAATTCTCTGACAACAGCTCTAGTGGACATTCTTGCAGTCAGCATACCAATTGTGCACTCCCTCAAAATTTGAGACATCTGTGGCATTGTGTTGTGTGACAAAACTGCACATTTTAGAGTGGCCTTTTATTGTCCCCAGCACCTGTGTAATGATCATGCTGTTTAATCAGCTTCTTGGTATGCCACACCTGTCAGGTGGATGGATTATCTTGGCAAAGGAGAAATGCTCAATAACAGGGAGGAAAACAAATTTGTGCACAAAATTTGAGAGAAATACAAAAAAATGTGTGGACAATTTCTGGTATATTTTATTTCAGCTCATGAAACCAACACTTTACATGTTGCGTTAATATTTTTGTTTAGTATAGAACACCACCACTCTATTTCACCGTGATTGTTGTAAATGAGTGTTCCAGTACTAATAACAATGAATGAATATAGTGTTATATACCGCAAATGTGTTTTATGTGTTAAATCTTAACATGTAAAAAAGCTTGTGAATAATAATAGTTTTGCATATTCAATCAAAAGACTGTTTAGTCAATAAATTACATAATTACACATATCAATGTAAGAGCTAACGAGCGAACGAGTGTGACTCAGTGGACAACTCTTTTGTTAGAATAAGAACATAAACAACCAGTATGAGCATAGTGATGTAGAAACCATATTGAAACACTAATGCTTTTTTTATTAATTTAAGCAATTGAAATTCTCTGGAGTTCTCTGAAGTAAGAAGCAGGAAAAGCTTCTGACCACAAAGACTGTTTAACCTCTATCTCGTTCCTCTGTTCCTCCTTCCCTGTCTCCATTCCAGCAGTGGGTATATTGATCTTTTCATAATTCCCTCACTCACTGACCACTCTGAAACCACTATCCATTTCCCTTTGTCTATAGTCGTTTAGAAAAATAAGACTAATGAAACTTTAACACACAGACAAAACATTAACAAGACTCTTAAAAGTGAACTGACTTATTCTTCTCATTGAGATCAGGGTTGGGGGGAGAGAGAAAGAGAGAGTGGAAGAGAAAAAGAAAGAAGGAGAAAGAGTTGATCAACTATTTCATGAATTTGGTGGAAAATCTTTACCATTAGCAATGGTACATATTCAACATTATCTCACAATCCATTATTACTTAGGAAGAAAGGTTTAGACTATAGTTAGCGGTGCTACATGATACTAGTAATCTAAATACATGGTGATGAAGAAGCTCCAAATCCAGCTGACATGACAATCACATGACGTATAAGTTTCATCTAACTTACTCAGCAAATTGTCAAAGACTGCAGCTACCCAAGTCATAGACTGTTCTCTCTGCTACCGCATGGTAAGGGGTACCAATACACCAAGTCTGAAACCAACAGGATCCTGAACAGATTCTACCCCCAGGCCATAAGACTGATCAATAGTTAACCAAATAGCTACCCAGACTATCTGCATTGACCCTTTTTGCACTAACACTTTTGTCACATACGCTGCTCCTACTGTTTATTATCTGTCTTGTTTCCTTGTCACTTTATCCCTCCCTATATGTACATATCTACCTCACTTACCTCGTACCCCTACACATCGACTCAGTACTGGTACCCCGTGTATATAGCCAAGTTATCGTTACTCATTGTGCATTTATTCCTTGTGTTATTATTACTTTTTTTCTCTCTGCATTGTTGGGAAGGGCCCTTTAGTAAGACTTTCACTGTTAGTCTACACCTGTTGTTTACAAAGCATGTGACAAATACAATTTGATTTGAACTACATACATTACGCTTAGTCTACATGTGAGGAGCTTATCCCCCACTGGGCGCATCAATTCAATGTCTATTCCACATTGGTTCAATGTCATTTCATTGACTACAGCAGGGAGAAGTAGCTGTGTTCAAGGGCTAGAGAGGAAAAGTTTGAGCTATTATGGAAGATCATTGTTGATTGTTAGCACTAGTTTGGTAGCTGGTTAAACAGAAGCAGACAGCAGGGTAGCCATTTGGTTTTGGAGCTGGAAGGATAAGCATCGGATAGAACTAGAAGACTAATTCATTGTCAGTAGCTGAGAAAGGTGACTGGTTGTCATTTGTCAATAGCTAGACCAGGAGTACCAATAGTTTGTAGGATTTTGAAAAACTAGCTATAGTACCAGAGGTCTAACAGGTAAGTAACAAGTAAGAAGTTCAGTCTCCTGGGGAAACTAGTTGGTTAGGGTTAATATTAGGGGTCAGGGGTTAGAGGCCAGAGGTCCCAGCCTCTACTTGAGGCTCTTCTCTTTAGGCATTTTGTTAGGAGGCAGGAGTAGTTCTGAGTCCTCCTGGGGCCCCGGGCCCTTCATCGCCATACTGGCCCCTACCATAGCTGGATAACTCCTGTTCCTCCTCATCCCCTCTGGTCCAAAGGGCGACCCGGGCCTCCGTAGCCCACCCAGAGGCCCCAGGAGGGGGCTTGGTCCCCCGGTTACACCCCCTGGTCCTGGAGGACACCCAGCCACACCCAGGCGCCTCACCTTGTCCACCAGGTTCAGGTTATGAACTGTGACGCTAACATCTGTCTGGCTCTCACAGTCTCTCCCCCTCTGCTGCCTCCTGCTCCGGCTGCTCCCCATCCCCCCCGCTACTTCCTTCAGAATGGACCGTGCCGGCTTGGAGGCCAGGAAGTTGTCATAGGAAGGAGACTTGAAGTCGAAGCCCGCGGGGGTGTTGGTCCCCGAGGATGGGGGGTCGTGTCCTGTGGGGGAGTTGGGGGGAGTGGAGGGGCGGAGGGAGTCGGGGTGGGGGGCTGGGTGGAGGTTAGGGGTGATAGAGATACTGAACAGCACCCCTCCGCTCCCCACCCCGGGCCCGCCAGCCCTGTCCCAGCCCTGGGTCTGGTGGTGGTACATGGCTGCAGAGATGCCTCTCTCCTGCAGAAGGCGCACTAATCCCAGAGAGGTACTGGTGGTACGTGTGGCTTCCCTGGAGAAGGGGAAATCATATACACACACGGGCAGGTGCACACACACACACACACACACACACACACACACACACACAAAGTCCTGGGAATGAGACGTAGTAGCTAGAGTCAATCTATCAAGTTTTATATATTGTGTGTGTGTGTGTGTGTGTGTGTGTGTGTGTGTGTGTGTGTGTGTGTGTGTGTGTGTGTGTGTGTGTGTGTGTGTGTGTGTGTGTGTGTGTGTGTGTGTGTGTGTACCTGAGGTTGGTAGAGGACTCAGAGGGTCGTAGTAGACTCATCCTGCGGGGGGTGTGACAGGGCGTTGCAGCGGGAGTGGCCAGGATAGATGATGTCATCACACAGGATGACGAGGACATGCCGGGGTTAACACTGGAGAGGAGGGAAGGGAGAACAACACCATTTAAAAAAGATGTGCAGAGAAAGAACAGAGAACATTGAGACTGCACACTGCAACAATTGTGATCTATTAGATAACGTGTGGACAGTGAACAAGTATACACTTTAGAGAGAAGAGGGAGAAGGAGGAGTATGGTGGTAGAGAAGGAGGAGAGGGAGGTGTATGGTGGTAGAGAAGGAGGAGAGGGAGGTGTATGGTGGTAGAGAAGGAGGAGAGGGAGGTGTATGGTGGTAGAGAAGGAGGAGAGGGAGGTGTATGGTGGTAGAGAAGGAGGAGAGGGAGGTGTATGGTGGTAGAGAAGGAGGAGATGTAGGTGTATGGCGTGTCTCTGTACCTGGGTGTGACGCGGGTCAGCTCATCAGTTGGGTGTAGGATACGACAGGTAGTAAAGGTGTAGGTAGAGCTGGTATGGGCCATGCATTTACCTGGGTAGTACACAGCTGAAAACACAAAGACACAAACACACAGAATAGTCTATCTGTTCTCCGCTACCTTTTCTGGCTGGAAAAGTGGCAGTGAACAACTGAACCACTCAGTGAACCACTGAACCAGTGTGTATATGACTGAACCAGTCAACCACTCAGTTAACCACAAAACCACTAAACCACTTTCTCTATCGCTCTCTCTCTGTCTTTTGAATCACTCTCTCTCTATCTCTTTGAATATAAATGGTTAAGTATTCTTAGTATCTAACGTGTTGTTGTAGCATCTATCATAGTATCTGTATGTGCATATAGAAACATACCTGCAGGATCAGTGTTGCTTAGGTGAGGGGAGGGAGAGGGGGTTGAGGGTGAGGCGAGGTGGCTGGGGGGGGTAGAGGGGTGAGGAGGGTGAGCCTGAAGGGGGAGGGCGGGGGAGGCGGAGGCTGAGGAGGTGGGGAGACTCTGGAAGTATTGCTCTCCTGGTTCATCCTCCTCGAAACCACCCCATGGATACACCTGCAACACCCAAACGCACACACAAACACACAGGTTATTCCATATACACACACACCCATGGGAAACACACACACACACAGGTTATTCCATATACACACACACCCATGGGAAACACACACACACACACACACACACACACACACACACACACACACACACACACACACACACACACACACACACACACACACACACACACACACACACAAACACACAGGTTATTCCATATACACACACACCCATGGGAAACACACACACACACACACAGGTTATTCCATATACACACACACCCATGGGAAACACACACACACACACACACACACACACAGGTTATTCCATATACACACACACACCCATGGGAAACACACACACACACACACACACACAAACACACAGGTTATTCCATATACACACACACCCATGGGAAACACACACACACACACACACACACACACACACACACACACACACACACACACACACACACACACACACACACACACACACACACCACACACACACACACACTTACCTGTTCCAGCTCTAGTTCCAGGGGCCTGAAGCCTTTAGGTACAACCCCAGGTCTAGCATCCAAGATCACTCCTAAGTGGGGCTGAGCCAACTGCTGCCAGTGGTGAAGGGTCGCAGAGCCTGGAGAGGACAGGACCAAGAGGGAAATACAAAGGGTGAGAGAAACATATTACATACAAGCACAGGCACACACACACACACATACATTTTCACAATTTGCTAAATATGGTTAAACATTTGAGAGAAGTGAGGAAAGTGGGTATGTTTGATTGTACTCCATGAAAACATCTCAACTGTAGACTATGGAGGACCTGAGCCCTAGGACCATGCCTCAGGACTACCTGGCATGATGACTCCTTGCTGTCCCCAGTCCACCTGGCCGTGCTGCTGCTCCAGTTTCAACTGTTCTGCCTGCGGCTATGGAACCCTGACCTGTTCACCGGACGTGCTACCTGTCCCAGACCTGCTATTTTCAACTCTCTAGAGACAGCAGGAGCGGTAGAGATACTCTCAATGATTGGCTATGAAAAGCCAACTGACATTTACTCCTGAGGTGCTGACTTGTTGCACCCTCGACAACTACTGTGATTATTATTATTTGACCTTGCTGGTCATTTATGAACATCTTGGCCATGTTCTGTTATAATCTCCACCCGGCACAGCCAGAAGAGGACTGGCCACCCCTCATAGCCTGGTTCCTCTCTAAGTTTCTTCCTAGGTTTTGGCCTTTCTAGGGAGTTTTTCCTAGCCACCGTGCTTCTACACCAGCATTGCTTGCTGTTTGGGGTTTTAGGCTGGGTTTCTGTACAGCACTTTGAGATATCAGCTGATGTAAGAAGGGCTATATAAATACATTAGATTTGATTTGATTAAAGCCATAAAAGTAAAGCCCAACACAAGGCTAGGGAGGCTGCAGAGAAAGATGAGACTGCAGAGAAAATGAAAAAAAGACACACAGGCAACAGAAGTGAAAGAATAAAGAGATAAAAAGAAGAGAATGAGGTCAGGTTTTTATTGAAGATGCAGAGTAAAAGTTGAGTTAAACAGAAGATGAAAAATGAACAAAGGATTTCATTAAAATGAGTAAATGAGATGAAAGAAATGTAAGTATTATAACAAGAAATAAAGTAGCAGGGGGAAAAGTACACCAAAACAGATGGAACGGTGAACTAAAGACAAAATAAAGAGACTCAGATATCTAACATATTTAGGGGGTGGTAAAGTTGACTAAAACATTAATGTTACATCAAATGTTATCATGTTGTATGTTTCTCCCCTCACCAGCAGAGGGTAGCAGCAGCACAACAAAACACCACACTGCTCATGATTAAACTTATATTTTTAGGTTATCCCCAGCCAGCCTCTAGGCTGAGGGTCTCTATAGTAGGAGTGTTGTGAGGTGGAGAGGCCTGACTTACGATGGTGATGCATCAGAGACCAGAAGGAGTTAAACAACATTAAAGATACAGGACGCTCTCCTCTTTCTATCCATTCTTCTGTCTCTCTCCCCTGTTCTACCTCTCTAGCCCATCTCCTCCCTCGCTCCCTCTCTCTATCCAACCCCCTCTTTCTGCTCCAACTTCTTCTCCCTCTCTCCCTCTCTCCTCCACTCTTTTCCCCATCCCTTCCCTCTCCCTCTCCTTCTCTCTCTACCTCGCTCCCTCCTTCCACATCTTGCTGCCATTCCCTACCTCTCTCCCACGGCTTGGCCAGCCCCTCCCTCTCTTCCCTCTCCCTCTCTCTCCTCCACCCCATCCTTCTCTCCTCCTCTCCCCTCATCCCCACCTTTCTCTTCTCCTCTCCCCTCATCCCCCTCTCCTCCTCTCCCTCACCTTCCAGGGGTTTAACGATCTGTAGTTTGTCGGGGAGGTATGGTCGGGAGGCCCACAGGTGTAATGACCCCAGAGACATGATGCTATCTGAGGGGGTCATCCCGCCCCCCTGTCCCCCCCCATCCTGCGCAACTCCTCCTCCACCTCTCCTCCTCCCTCTCTCCTCCTCAAAGAAGCGTCTCTCGCTCAGGTTGTTCTGGCGGCGTAGGGACAGGCGGCGTAACGCCAGCCTCAGGTCCTCAACACCAGCTGCTTTCTTAGCACGGGCGTCCACACTAAAGCCCAAACAGAAATAGATAAATATTACTAGACTGATGCACAGAAATAGACTATTTAAAAAAAATAACCTGGTGAATATGAAAAGATTGCTCTAATTTCATTTTAATATGGTTTGTTAGATTTTAAACATTTCTTCAGGCGAGGTAAACTGTACAACTATACTGTGTCAAAGACAGGCTGGAACAATCACAGGTTCAGGTATGCACGACTTACCTGTCCTGATTGCCTGCTGCTGACTCCATGAGCATGCTCTGTTGTCGGTTGTCAAGGGCGACGCCGTCACCTCTGACATCCCAGCTAATGCTAACAGCCATGGGCGTGGTCCTGCCACTAGAGTGAGCGGAGCTAAGAGACGACGCCTGATTGGATCCCGGGATGTTGGCATTGGACGGGATTGGAGAACGCTGTCGGACCATCTGATTGATGTTCTTCACTGTCTCAAACACACGCTTGTGGTGCACCCTGTTCACACACATTAAATGAAATAGGCATGAGTGTAGGCAAGTATGGTAGCTATGAGTATATATTATGAGTATAGGTGAGTTTATGTTACTAGATAGTATTGAGAAAGATTAGAAGAGTGTTATAAACTAATAGAAGCGTGTGTACTTCTGTTCCCCGCACTCAGGGTCATCCAGACTCATCTCCTTCCTCATCGTCCCCTCTATCTCTGCTGCCAGGGAGTCCTGCCGTACACACACAGCATACACACACACACACACCATAGACACACACACCGTCAGCTCTATGATATGCACCTACACTCTCAAAAGGAGATCACTCTTTTGAGAGTGTACGTTCTGATAATCCCTACCACACACATACCATAGGGTAGAGACCCAGAGGATGGAATCTGCGTGGTGTTCCAGCAGGATGGTTTCTGTTCCTCAAGTACTTCAGCTCTTCCTGAGCCTCATGGAGCATCTCTATACACTCTGAATACTTATCATCCAAATCTGTTAGCTAGAGAGAAGGAACAAAAGAGAGCAGGCTTGATTACTTTTCTCATTGGTAAAGTATTCATGAGGTGTAGGTTGGCAAAGGGGTAGGGTGTGAATCTAACCTCGACTGTGAGTTGTCTCTGGGCATCTTTAGCTGCCCCTAGGTGCTGAGAGAGCTCCTCATTCTCCACTGCGTACTGAAGAAAAACACACACAAAGAGAGTATTGTACTGAGCATATACCACATTGCGTGCAGTGTAGTACTGAGGGTAAAGCATGCGTCTCTCACCGACTTGGCTTTCTTCTGTAGGTCAACTATTTGAGAGAGCAGGTGTGTGATCTCCTCCTGCTGTCGCATGGCGTCCTCTGTCTTCCGAGCCAACTCCTCCGCTATGCTGTTTATCTGCAGACTGGACTGTCCTGGAGACAGGAGAGGGGAGAGGGGGGATTCATTAGGTGTTTATCTGCAGACTGGACTGTCCTGGAGACAGGAGAGGGGAGAGGGGGGATTCATTAAGTGTTTATCTGCAGACTGGACTGTCCTGGAGACAGGAGAGGGGAGAGGGGGGATTCATTAGGTGTTTATCTGCAGACTGGACTGTCCTGGAGACAGGAGAGGGGAGAGGGGGGATTCATTAGGTGTTTATCTGCAGACTGGACTGTCCTGGAGACAGGAGAGGGGAGAGGGGGGATTCATTAAGTGTTTATCTGCAGACTGGACTGTCCTGGAGACAGGAGAGGGGGGATTCATTAGGTGTTTATCTGCAGACTGGACTGTCCTGGAGACAGGAGAGGGGAGAGGGGGGATTCATTAGGTGTTTATCTGCAGACTGGACTGTCCTGGAGACAGGAGAGGGGAGAGGGGGGATTCGTTAGGTGTTTATCTGCAGACTGGACTGTCCTGGAGACAGGAGAGGGGAGAGGGGGGATTCATTAGGTGTTTATCTGCAGACTGGACTGTCCTGGAGACAGGAGAGGGGAGAGGGGGGATTCATTAGGTGTTTATCTGCAGACTGGACTGTCCTGGAGACAGGAGAGGGGAGAGGGGGGATTCATTAGGTGTTTATCTGCAGACTGGACTGTCCTGGAGACAGGTGGCAGAAGAGGGAGGATTCATTAGCTGCTCTGGCAACATTATTTTAAATTCATGCCAATAGAGGCATTCAATGCCAGTGAAGTATATTTTAATTGATAGAAAAGGATGGAGAGCATGGAGACAGCATAGAGAGAGCGAGAAAGAGCTAAAGAGGAAGAGAGAGAGAGAGGAAGAGAGAGAGAGAGAGAGGAAGAGAGAGAGAGAGAGGAAGAGAGACAAACTCAGGAGGTATGGATCATGAGGAAAGAAAGAGTATAAGAGTATATTACTCCTCCACTCACTGAGTTCTTTAACACAGTCGTTGACCAGCTGTTGTTCCTTCTCCTCATAGGTCTCAGTCTCAGTCTTCAGATTACAGGCCTCTGAGCGGAGGGATAGGTTCTCTTCCTCAAGCTCTCTGAGTTTCCTCTGCATAGAGTCAGCTCCAAATCCTGATACACCCAGCAGCTTACTTCGCTTACTCCTAGATGTAGAGAGAGCGGGAGAGAGAGAAAGTGAGAGAGAGAGAGAGAGAGAGAGAGAGAGAGAGAGAGAGAGAGAGAGAGAGAGAGAGAGAGAGAGAGAGAGAGAGAGAGAGAGAGAGACAGAGAGAGACAGAGAGAGACAGAGAGAGAAAGCGAGACAGAGGGAGGAAGCGAGAGAGTGAGAAAGAGAGAGAGCGAGAGAGCGAGAGAAAGAGAAAGAGGGAGAAAGAGAAGTTCAGGGGGTATGGATCATGAGCTCAGGGGCTCCTGAGTTCTTCTGAAAAAAATATAATTATAGTTGGATAAATGTGGATAAACTTCAATTTTTTTGCAAGGACTTATACAGGATACTACCCTCTACATCAAAACCTTCAAATAAAAATTCCTTGATGTTGGACAAAATTACCTGAATGGATTCTTAGTACCAAGGACTATCAAGATCAAACGTCTAACAAACCAAAACCTGAAGAAGAAACACAGCGAAACCTGGAAATACCATCCAACACAAAACTGAGTGAGTAATGTTCAGTCTGAACCTACTTCTGAAGTCAAAAAGTAAAAGACAATAATCTCTAGGTAATTTTGTTATATAAAGCTTAATAAATAAGGCTACTAAGCTACCAAGCTGCTAGAACAGAACTGACCTGGCTGCAACTTCAATTAGCACTGAAGTGTGTGAAGTGAGAGGTGTGAAAACTCTTCTGCCATTGTTAGGCTCAAGAGTTTCACAGCCTCCCCCACCCAAATGCAGAGGCCTTTGAAGTCAGCTCTCCCGATAGCTCTCCTGACAACCCCCACACATCCACTGAGGACACCCAAAAGCCAGAAATTGTGCTCCTCATTGACTCAAATGGCAAATACATTAAAGAGAATAAACATTTTCGCAAACACCAAGTGGCTAAACTCTGGTGCCCAAACACTAGGCATGTCCTGGAGTGTTGTCAGAGGACAAACACTAGGCATGCCCTGGAGCTGTTGTCAGAGGACAGACTAGGGTCCCCCAGCCACATTATAATTCACACGGGCACAAACAACCTGAGGTCCCAGCAGCAAAGGGTGGCCACAGCACTCAAGGGAGTGATTGAAAAAACTTCTTCCACTTTGCCCAACAATACAAGTGGTTATCTCCACCCTGCTACCACGAAAAGACATTCACCTTGCCACCATACAGCGGGTGAATGCAAGCATTTCCCGGGACTGTGCCTCAAAACCTAACGTTTACCTGGCCCACCACTCCAACCTTGACTTGAACAACCTTTTACGACCAGGTCCACCTCTACAAGGCAGCCATCCCAACTTTTGCCAGGACCCTGGAGGACGTCACCCTCAACCACAGCCCCAGCACCTCACACAGGAGCAACATAGCAATTGTAAACAGGAACAGTTTACATCTGGCTCGAAATTAATAAGGAAATTATCTCAACAGAGAAAAATGTCCTCATGTGTGCTACCTACAGTATCTCTCCCCATACTTTAACGATGACAGCTTCTCCATCCTAGAGGGGGAGATCAACCATTTCCAGGCCCAGGGACATGTACTAGTCTGTGGCGACCTAAATGCCAGAACTGGACAAGAACCTGACACTCTCAGCACATAGGGGGACAAACACCTACCTGGAGGTGACAATATTCCCCCCCAAACTATGACAAAACAACCAACAAAAATGGATCACAACTCCTGCAGCTCTGTCGCACGCTGGGTCTGTACATAGTCAATGGTAGGCTTTGAGGAGAATCGTATGGTAGGTAAAGATACAGCTCATCTCTTGGCAGTAGTACTGTAGATTACTTTATCACTGACCTCAACCCAGAGTCTCTCAGAGCGTTCACAGTCAGACCACTATCACCCCTATCAGTTCAGAGCAAAATCACAGTCTACCTGAACAGACCAATACTCAATCATGAGGCATCAAAGCCAAAGGAACTGCATAATATTAAGAAATGCTATAGATGGAAGGAAAGTAGTGTAGAAACCTAACAAAAAACAATTAGGCAACAACAAATTCAATCCCTTTTAGACAACTTTCTGGACAAAACACTTCACTGTAATAGTGAAGGTGTAAACTTGGCAGTAGAAAGCCTAAACAGTACATTTGACCTCTCAGCTTCTCTATAAAATGTAAACATTTTAAGCAGACAACCGAAGAAAATTAACAACAAAGACAAATTGTTTGATGAAGAACGCAAAAACCTAAGAAATAAATTGAGAAACCTATCCAATCAAAAACATAGAGACCCAGAAAACCTGAGCCTACGCCTTCACTATGGTGAATCACTAAAACAATACAGAAATACACTACGGAAAAAGAAGGAACAGCACGTCAGAAAAGAGCTCAATGTAATTGAAGAATCCATAGACTCTAACCACTTCTGAGAAAATTGGAACACACTAAACAAACAACCACATGAAGAGTTATCTGTCCAAAACGGAGATGTATGGGTAAACCACTTCTCTAATCTTTTTGGCTCTATAACATAGTACAAACAGCAAAAACATATATATGATCAATTATAAATCTTAGAATCAGCTATTAAAGACTACCAGAACTCACTGGATTCTCCAATTACATTGAATGAACTACAGGACAAAATACAAACCCTCCAACCCAAAAAGGCATGTGGTGTTGATGGTATCCTACATGAAATGATAAAATATACAGACCACAAATTCCAATTGGCTATACTTAAACTCTTTAACATCATCAGCATTTGGAACCAAGGACTGATAACCCTAATCCACAAAAGTGGAGACAAATTTGACCCCACTAACTACCGTGGGATATGCGTCAACAGCAACCTTGGGAAAATCCTCTGCATTATCATTAACAGCAGACTTGTACATTTCCTCAGTGAAAACAATGTACTGAGCAAATGTCAAATTGGCTTATTACCAAATTACTGTACGACAGAACACGTATTCACCCTGCCCTCCCTAATTGACAAACAAACCAAAACAAAGGCAAAGTCTTCTCATGCTTTGTTGACTTCAAAAAAGCTTTTGACTCAATTTGGCATGAGGGCCTGCTATACAAATTGATGGAAAGCGGTGTTGGAGAAAAAACATATAAAATCCATATAGACAAACAACAAGTGTGCAGTTAAAATTGGCAAAAAGCACGCATTTCTTTCCACAGGGCCGTGGGGTGAGACAGGGATGCAGCTTAAGCCCCTCCCTCTTCAACATACATATCAACGAATTGGCGAGGGCACTAGAACAGTCTGCAGCACCAGACCTCATCCTACTAGAATCTGAAGTCAAATGTTTACTGTTTGCTGATGATCTAGTGCTTCTGTCCCTAACCAAGGAGAGCATAGAGCAGCACCTAGATCTTCTGCACAGATTCTGTCAGACCTGGTCCCTGACAGTAAATCTCAGTAAGACAAAAATAATGGTGTTCCAAAACAGGTCCAGTTGCCAGGACCACAAACACAAATTCCATCTAGACACCGTTTCCCAAGAGCACACAAAAAAACTATACATACCTTGGCCTAAACATCAGCACCACAGGTAATATCCACAAAGCTGTGAACGATCTGAGAGACAAGGCAAGAAGGGCCTTCTATGCCATCAAAAGGAGCATAAAATTTGTCATAGCAATTAGGATCTGGCTAAAAATACTTTAATCAGTTATTGCCCTTTATGGTTGTGAGGTCTGGGGTCTGCTCACCAACCAAGAATTCACAAAATGGGAAAAACACCAAATTGAGGCTCTGCATGCAGAATCCTGCAAAAATATCCTATGTGTACAACGCAAAACACCAAATAATGCATTCAGACCAGAATTAGGCCGATACCCACTAATTATCAAAATCCAGAAAAGTGCCGTTAAATTCTACAACCATCTAAAAGGAATCGATTCCTGTCACGTCTGCTCCTGCTCCTCCTCTCCGGCGTACGATGGACTCCATTACCTTCATCATCTCCTCCCCTTTATATGTCACACTCCCATGTTCACTCACCAGTTGGTATTGTTCTTGTGTATCACCATACTGCCTTATGTTAGTGTCGTGTTCTTGGTTTTGTTGTTTTATTAAAACGTTTCACCTGCACCTACTTCTGACTCCCCGCCCATCATTACAATTCCCAAACCTTCCATAACAAAGCCGTCACCTACAGAGAGATGAACCTGAAGAAGAGTCCCCTAAGCAACACATTAGACCCAACCAAATCATGAGAAAACAAAAAGATTATTACTTGACACATTGGACAGAGCAAACTGAAAACAGAGCAAACTAGAATGCTATTTGGCCCTAAACAGAGAGTACACAGTGGCAGAATACTTGACCCTTGTGACTGACCCAAAATTAAGGAAAGCGTTGACTATTGTTCGATTCTATTATTAGAGTAAGAATTAACTTCTGGTGTAGACCCTCTAAACCTAAGCACCAAATATTTCTATAGGATACCTGATAATTAACCCTATCCCAAGTTTAGGAGTTAGTCCCCAGAATCCATCACTATGTACAGACTCAGTGAGCATAGTCTTGCTATTGAGAAAGGTCGGCGTAGGCAGACCTGGCTCTCAAGAGAAGACAACATGAGGTAGAAACTGAGCTGCACTTCCTAACCTCCTGCCAAATGTATGACCATATTTGAGACATACGTATATCCCTCAGATTAAACAGACCCACAAAGAATTCGAAAACAAATCCAATTTTGATAAACTCCCATATCTACTGGGTGAAATACCACAGTGTGCAATCACAGCAGCAAGATTTGTGACCTGTTGCCACAAGAAAAGGGCAACCAGTGAAGAACAAACACCATTGTAAATACAAACCATTTCTATTTATTTTCCCTTTTGTACTTTAACTAATTGCATATCGCTAAAACACTATATAGACATAATATGACATTTGAAATGTCTTTATTCTTTTGGAACTTGTGTGAGTGTAATGTTTACTGTTAACTTTTTTGTGGTTATTTCACTTTTGTTTATCATTTTCACTTGCTTTGGCAACGTAAACATATGTTTCCCATGCCAATTAAGCCCCTTGAATTGAATTGAAAGGGAGAAAGAGATAAAGCGAGAGAGAGAAAGAGGAGGGGTGAGCGAGAGAGAGAAAAAGGAGGGGGCGAGAGAGAGAGAGAGAGAAAGAGGAGGGGGTGAGAGAGAGAGAGAGAGAGAGAGAGAGAGAGAGAGAGAGAGAGAGAGAGAGAGAGAGAGAGAGAGAGGAAGGGTGAGAGAGTGAGACAGAGAGAGAGAGGAGGGGGTGAGAGAGTAAGACAGAGAGAGAAATACAGTCAGGAATAGTAAACACACAGACAATACTAACGTGGGTGAGCCAGTAGTAGAGTCCTCTTCACTCTCCTCTGATGCATTGGTGTAGAACTGCAGCAACTCATCCTTCAGGTTCAACTCATGATGCAGCTGGGCCACCTGAGAACACACAGATCACTGAGCTGGTGATGCAGCACTAGCACTCAGTGTTGTTTACTGATATCAAAAACGAAATACCTATAACAGTGGATCTTTAAAAAGTCAAGTTTATACTACTGAAAAAATATACCCAAAATGTATTTTAAAAAACTGACCAATGACACCTAACTTTGCAACATTGGCAAAAAACAGAGCTGGGTTTATGCATGAGGAACTAATGCCCTTGTAACTCAGTTATTATAAATGCATGTGTGTGTACATGCACATGTGTGCTCTTCTGTGACCCAATGTCTCTCTCACCTCCTCTGTGATGTGTCCCACTTGTACCTCCAGGTAGTCATTCTGCTCTGTGAGCGTTCTGTTCTTCTTGAGCAGTGATTGGCCGATCCGAGCAGCCAACTCCAGGTCCCTCTCTTTCTCCTCCAGCAGACGTGTGACAGCATCGATGTCATTGTAGGTCTTCGTCATCTGGCCCACTCTGTCTGCACATAGCACTGTGGATGGAGAGAGGAGCTAGAATACACACACAACTGACTGGACACACACTGTTTATAGAGAAGAGTAAGAACACATTGAAATCTGATTTTAACCAATAGCCATAACCTCAACATATCCTTAACCATACCCCTAACCCAAAGCCTAAATTACACTAATTTACTTGCTAATCAATTCAAATGATATTATCCATTTCATCCTTTACAGCATGGCCATCTAGTGAGAACCGGGGAATAGTGGTGCGATGGGTCAGCTGTTTGCAATTGCTAATAACCCATCCACAAGCACCCAACTATCAGAGACTATATGTGATAAAGTGAAAATCTGATGCCCGATCCCGAGACTAACCCGCTAATACAGAACAGTCAGACACGTAAGGATTTGTTTTTTTAACAGGAGTGCAGGATTTTTTTGTTGCCTAATTTAGATATAGTGCCTTCAGAAAATATTCACACCCCTTGACTTTTTCCTCTTTTTGATGTGTTACAGCCTGAATGTAAAATGGATTACATAGAGATTTTGTGTCACGGATCTACACACAATACCACATAATGTCATAGTGGCATAATGTTTTTAGAAACATTTACAAATGTATAAAAAATGAAAAGGTGAAATGTCTTCAGTCAATAAGTATTCAACCCCTTTGTTATGGCTTGCCTAATTAAGTTTAGGAATAAAGATTTGCTTTAAATGTTACATAATAAGTAGCATGGGCCTATTCTGTGTGCAATAACAGTGTTTAACATTATTTTTTTTATAACTACCTCATCTCTGTACACCACACATAATTATCTGTAAGGTCCCTCAGACGAGCAGTGAATTTCAAACACAGATTCAACCACAAAGACCAGGGAGGTTTTACAATGCCTCGCAAAGAAGGGAATACTATTGGGGAACTGTGGGGGGGATCTTGGAGGGCTGGTGGCCTGGCGGTTGGGAGGTTGAGCCGGTGGCTGATGGGTTGCTGGTTCTGTTAGACTAATGACTAATGTGATGTAGATGTTGAGCGGATTCATTGCAAGTAGATTGTATGTTTTAAATATTCAATCAAATTCCATTTTTTTTAAGGACAGGCAACGTCCTCCATGAAAACCCGTTTCAGTCTGCTTTCCACCAGACACTGGGATATGAATTCACCTTTCAGCAGGACAATAACCTAAAACACAAGGCCAAATCTACACAGGAGTTGCTTACCAAGTAGACAGTAAATGTTCCTGAGTGGTCGAGTAACAGTTTTGACTTAAATCTACTTGAAAATCTATGGCAAGACCTGAAAATGGTGATCAATGATCAACAACCAAGGTGACAGAGCTTGAAGAATTTAGAAAATAATATTGGGCAAATGTTGCACAATCCAGGTGTGGAAAGCTCTTAGAGACTTACCCAGAAACACTCACAGCTGGAATCACTGCCAATGGGGATTCTAACATGTATTGACTCAGTAGTGTGAACACTTCATTTTTAATAAATATGAAAACATTTCTACAAACATGTTTTCACTTTGTCATTATGGGGTATTGGATTGGTGAGAAAAAACAACAATGTAATCCATTTTGAATTCAGGCTGTATAACACAACCAAATGTGGAAAAGGTCAAGGGGTATGAATACTTTCTGAAGGCTGTACATGTACGTTTCTGCTCATAATTTCCGACATTTTGGTAGGCTATTTGATAGTCAACTTGTCTATAATTAAATACATACAACTTCTCTTCTGTCATATGTTGCCCTAGAACACTAATAAACCCTTGCTCACCAGAATAATGTCAGAAATCAATAGAATGAATGCTTTAATCTAGTTGCCATGGGTAAAATGTTCTCTGTCATCTCTGCTTCTTTCGCAGAGCAAAGACGATTAGGGACCTGGGAGAAAAATTCAATAACTGTGACGTTCGTCTGGTGGTGTATGAATGGACCAAGGCGCAGCGGGTGATGAATACATAACTATTTATTTAAAACAGACGAAACACTGACAAAACACTAGAACAAACTACAAAACAATAAACGAAGGCAACAGACCTGAAACAAACGAACTTACATATAGACGAAGGACGCAAGAACAGGAACAGACTACCTAAAACGAACAAACAAACGAAACAGTCCCATGTGGATTACACAGACACAGGAACAATCACCCACAAACAAACAGTGAGAACAACCTACCTTAATATGACTCTCAATCAGAGGAAACGTCAAACACCTGCCTCTAATTGAGAGCCATACCAGGCAACCCAAAACCAACATAGAAACAGAAAACATAGACTGCCCACCCAAAACTCACGCCCTGACCAATAAACACATACCAAACAACAGAAAACAGGTCAGGAACGTGACAATAACAAAACAAAAATTGGAAGATTTTCTGTGCAAAATGTCCAAATGACATCAGTTTGACCGGTGGTAAGGAAATAGAAAGCTGTGAAAACAACCCAACATGTTTCTGATAAAATTTCAGTTTGGATGTATATTTTATGTGGATGAAATAATATCATAATTTATGATGCTGATAAAGACAGCCCCTCTACAGACGGTATCTATTTGCATTCACATTCTCTTAAGATGCTGAAAGAAATCAGATTTCTTCACTCATGTTCCCAGTCTAAATTTTACCTACATTTGGTGTATAATTTTACTGCAAGAAATGCTTAATTCTGCAGGAGTTAATATTAAGACTATGTGAGAGGTTACAGACCTACAGTCAGTGTCCAGATTTCAGTTTACATTTAACCCATCTGAACAGTAGGCTACAGTTCCCTTGACGTGCCATAGGTCTATTTGAAGTCCCTGTCTTGTGACTGTCAAATTTGTATTGCGCCTCACATTCATCACACATAACATAATCACCAAATCTTCCTCAAACATTACTTTTCTGGCCCTCCCTTGTCTTTATTTTCAACTCTCCATTGTGCAGCTTTTCTCTTATTGAATTAAACTTAACACCACAGACACATTGTCTTTTTTGCCTCCATGAATTGAGTTAACTTTTTTTGCCCATTACCAAAAATATTTTCCGATTGCCGTGTAGGCTATTTTGCGCATGTAAGCTTAGGCTTACGCACTAATGCCAGACAGCCTAAAACAATAAGAAAAAACTCAATGTGTAGCCTATAGATATATTATTGCACAACAATGATACATTTATGGATTTAAGGCATTGTTTTCTCTTTATTCAGACCGCTCGCCAGCCACACTTCATCCACACAGTATTTCATTACCCTAAACCTGCCCCAGATTATGAGTCAACCCGTGCATCACTACTGGGGAATGCTTTTCCTGGAACACACTGAGGGTTCAGATAAGGGGACTATTTTCCATGTCGCACATGGCTGATGCGCCCAATAGGCCTGAAGCTGATATTGATCAGAACTATAATAATCAATTTAATTAGTAATGACCTAGAAACTCACTAAAACATAACATAGCCTCTTCTAAATCAACCAGCTTTACAATAAACTTCTAACTAAATTACAGTTAAAGAGAGCTAGAGCATCCATAAAATACAATGCTTCTTTAGCTTCCTCAACCTCCAATAGACAGACAATTCCTAAACCTGACGTTCTGTCATTAAACCAAGTACCAAAACAAAAACAAACATGAATCGAGACGCTGAGAAACTGAGACATATGATGTAAGGGAGTGTTTGTGAGCCTGAGGGTAGACAGCTCACACTGAACCGGCTCATCATCACACAGCTCCATCAGTTCCTCTTTAAACCTATTATAACACATTATTAAACATTATTATAAACTGGGTGGTTCGAGCCCTGAATGCTGATTGGCTGAAAGCCGTGGTATATCAGTCCGTATTCCACGGGTATGACAAAACATTTATTTTTACTGTTCTCATTATGTTGGTAACCAGTTTATAACAGCAATAAGGCATCTCAGGGGTTTGTGCTATATGGCCAATATATCACGGCTAAGGGCTGTGTCCAGGCACTTAGCGTTGCGTCCTGCGTAAGAATAGGCCTTAGCCGTGGTATATTGGCCATATACCACACCCCCTTGGGCCTTATTGCTTAATTATACACTTACTAACCTTTACTTCTCTGGAGCCACAACATGAGAGTCAACTATGAGCGGAAAACAAGCTACACTAAAACACATTACAGACAAATCTCAAATATGAGCCTGAAGCACCATTCTCGCTACACAATACAGAACTAAATCCCTTAATGATAGGGTCTTACAATCTCTCTACAACAAACTGAAAAACAGGTTTACACTTAACACAACTCTCACCCTCTTTCTCTCTCTCTCTGAAAAACAAAGACACCCACAGACACCCACAGACACACACACACACACACACACACACACACACACACACACACACACACACACACACACACACACACACACACACACACACACACACACACACACACACACACACACACACACACCAGTGTTACCCTCAGTTCCCTCCTCATAGCACCAGTCCTCCAGCTCACATCCATCCCCTGTTATTCTCTCCATCCTCCTCATCCTTCTTTCCTCTCGTTACCTCCCTCTTCCCCTTTCCACAGTGACAGTACTTAGGTAAGAAAGTCACACACACACACTCTAGTGTACTGCTGAGTGAGAGCTGTAGCTGAGATGGCATCCTGATTGGAGGGGAGGAAGACAGAGGGAACAAATCAGAGATTGTAAAATCAGGGACAGACCCTCCTCCATTCCCAGTCACACCCACAGTCATGCCCACAGTCCATCTCAATACAGTAAACACACACGTATTCCCTCTCTGTCCAAGGACAAAGAGCATCCATCCACCTATATAATCACGGTTAAGCTTCCATCCACACTGAACACACACACACACACACACACACACACACACACACACACACACACACACACACACACACACACACACACACACACACACACACACACACACACACACACACACACACACACACACACACACATCTCATCCCACACGACCAAAACAAGGCTGGGAACGATTGATTGGACTTCCCCCTGATGGTGTAGACCATGCCTGGGCAATTATTTCCCATGGAGGGCCACATTAGGATATATTTTTGCCATCGCGAGCCATAATCATATTACAGGATTATACATCATGTGTATGACTGTGTTGACAGATATATCTACTGTAAATCACACTCAGATATGCTACTTATTTTACTTTTTTAACATGCACAGAAATAAACCACATCCATGTTCTCCTTTTGGTAGGAATTTTCATTTTTAAACAGGCAATGAACTACACGTAGGGAAAAGTACAGTGTGCATTCAGCACCACGGACAGAACTCCTGTTAACGGCTATGCACAAAAGCACAAGAAAGAGAGAGCTCAACATTACATTTAAACTACTCAATCAGAGTGAGGAGTGAAGTCTCTGATGGGCATTGACTAGAGGAGTGAAGTCAGGTCGTTTCTGACGTCACTACGAACAGGACTGCTGAGAGGTGAGAGTCGGTAAGAGATGATCTGTGTCTTGACTTGTTATATTTCATCACTGAAAATGTCTGTTCACATGCATAGGTTGACCCAAACAGTACAAACATCTTCTGAGCATGACTCCTAATCTTTGGAAAGTTTTGTTCATCGAGAGATGCATAGAACCTCATCAGTGACATTGTTTTGAATAGTTCTCCAATCACTGCATCAGACTGAAGATTGTTAATCTCAAATTGCAGGTCAGTGAGAGCGTTATCCACATTGAAGGTGAAAGGAGAGGAAACCAACAGCATGTCATTTTCCAACACTTTGAAATCCTCAAAACGACGAGAAAACTCACAGTTCAAAGTACAATGTATACTTCTCCCGCTGGTCATCTGATAGAGAACAGACTGGTAGTGTCGGAAGGTGGGAGAGATTGTTGGCTTCTACTTGGCGGATCAGGAGGAGTACAGCCTGGCCATGCTCTCTGGATCAGAGCTCTGTCCCTTTGGCTGTTGTTGCCTGCACGCAGCCGGTGTCTCAGCAGCCCTCTTCTCAGGTGAGTTCTGTGGCTTCGAGACACGGCAGAGGCCAGATCATTCCGCTATTGTGATAGGGAGTTCGATGGTGAGGCATATATCTGTACCTGGGGCAAAGACTTTGTGTTTTCCTGGGGGAAAAGTTCAGGATATCACCAGGTTGCTTCCCGGGCTGTGCGTCAGTCACCAGGGGTTGACACTGTCATGGTTCATGTGGGGTCAATTACATTATGAAGGGCAGCTCAGAACAGCTGAAGATGGATTTCAACAAACGCCGCATAACATCTGTCCCTCTGCCCTCCCTAAATCGTGGCATTGAATGGTTCAGCAGACTTTTAGCTCTCCATAACTGGCTACGAGACTATTGCAGATCTGTGGGTGTAACATTTATTAACAATCAATGGACATAGTTGTTTTCCAGTTCAACATCTGGTTAGAATCTGTGTAGGGGTTTCAGTCCTGGACTCATAGCTACATGTGTCACGTTCCTGACCTGTTTTCCTTTGTTATGTATTTGTTTTAGTTGGTCAGGGCGTGAATTGGGTGGGTTGGTCTAGGTTTGTTTTTCTATGTTGGGATTTTGTGTTCGGCCTGGTATGATTCTCAATCAGAGACAGGTGTGTATCGTTGTCCCTGATTGAGAGTCATACTAAGGCAGCCAGGGTTTCACTGGTGTTTTGTGGGTGTTTGTTTCCTGTGTCAGTGTTTGGGCCACACAGGACTGTTTTCAGGTTAGTCACGTTTGTAGAGTTTCGTAATTTGTAGTGTTGGTTGTTTGTTCATTAAAACATGAATACCTACTACTCCGCATCTTGGTCCGATCCATGCTCCTCCTCGTCTGAGGAGGAGAACGACTACGACAACCTTAACAGAAACACCCACCAAAACAGGATCAAGCGGAGTGGAGAAGGAAGGCAGGAACAACAGCAATGGGGAAAAGAGGAATGGACTTGGGAGGAGATCCTAGACGGTAAAGGACCCTGGGCAGAGCCAGTGGAGTGTCGCCGCCCCAAAGCGGAGCTGGAGGCAGCGAAAGCGGAGAGGAGGTTGTATGAGGCTAAAGCAAGGCAGAGCGGCTGGAAGCCCGAGAGGCTCACCCAAAGATTTCTTGGGGGGGGGCTAAAGGGGAGTGTGGTGAAGCCGGGTTGGTTACCTGAGCCAACTCCCCGGGCTTACCGTGGAGTGAGAGGGCGTCGTACTGGTCAGACACCGTGTTATGCGGTAAAGCGCACGGTGTCCCCAGTACGCGTGCTTAGCCCAGTGCGGGCTATTCCACCTTGCCGCACTGGGAGGGCTAGGTTGGGCATCGAGCCGGATGTCATGAAGCCGGCCCAACGTATCTGGCCTCCAGTACGTCTCCTCGGGCCGGCGTACATGGCACCAGCCTTACAGGTGGTGTCCCCGGTTCGCCTGCATAGCCCAGTGCGGGTTATTCCACCTCGCCGCACTGGCAGGGCTACGGGGACCATTCAACCTGGTAAGGTTGGGGAGGCTTGGTGCTCAAGAGCGCGTGTCCTCCTTCACGGTCCGGTATATCCGGCGCCACCTTCCCACCCCAGCTCAGTACCACCAGTGCCTACTCCACGCACCAGGCTTCCAGTGCGTTTCCAGAGCCCTGTTCCTCCTCCACGCACTCTCCCTATGGTGCGTGTCTCCAGCTCAGTGCCTCCAGTTCCGGTACCACGCACCAGGCCTACTGTGCGCCTCAGCAGGTCAGAGTCGGCCGTCTGCCCAACGCCGCCTGCACTGCTCGTCTGTCCAGCGCCGTCTGAGCTGCCTGCCTGCCCAGCGCCGTCTGAACTGCCTGCCTGCCCAGCACCATCTGAGCCATCCGTCTGCCCAGCGCCGTCTGAGCCATCCGTCTGCCCAGCGCCATCTGAGCCATCCGTCTGCCCAGCGCCATCTGAGCCATCCGTCTGCCCAGCGCCATCTGAGCCATCCGTCTGCCACGAGCCTTCAGAGCCGCCCGTCTGTCCCGAGCCATTAGAGCCGTCCGTCAGTCAGGAGCCGCTAGAGCCGTCCGTCAGTCAGGAGCTGCCAGAGACGCCAGCCAGTCAGGAGCTGCCAGAGACGCCAGCCAGTCAGGAGCTGCCAGAGACGCCAGCCAGTCAGGAGCTGCCAGAGACGCCAGCCAGTCAGGAGCTGCCAGAGACGCCAGCCAGTCAGGAGCTGCCAGAGACGCCAGACAGTCATGAGCTCCCCTACAGTCATGAGCTGCCCTACAGTCATGAGCTGCCCTACAGTCATGAGCTGCCCTACAGTCATGAGCTGCCCTACAGTCATGAGCTGCCACTCAGTCCGGAGCTGCCACTCAGTCCGGAGCTGCCACTCAGTCCGGAGCTGCCACTCAGTCCGGAGCTGCCCCTTATCCTGGTGCTGCCCCTTATCCTGGTGCTGCCCCTTATCCTGGTGCTGCCCCTTATCCTGGTGCTGCCCCTCAGTCAACTGCTACCCCTCAGTCTGTTACTGCCTTTTGGAATAGCGGGATTGACATGGAGGGTGAATATTGGGAGGAGGCCACGGAAGCGGGGGTTGACTATGGTGGGGTGGGGACCACGACCAGCGCCAGAGCCGCCACCGTGGACAGACGCCCACCCAGACCCTCCCCTAGACTTTGTGCTGGTGCGCCCGGAGTTCGCACCTTAAGGGGGGGGTTCTGTCACGTTCCTGACCTGTTTTCCTTTGTTATGTATTTGTTTTAGTTGGTCAGGGCGTGAGTTGGGTGGGTTGGTCTAGGTTTGTTTTTCTATGTTGGGATTTTGTGTTCGGCCTGGTATGATTCTCAATCAGAGACAGGTGTGTATCGTTGTCCCTGATTGAGAGTCATACTAAGGCAGCCAGGGTTTCACTGGTGTTTTGTGGGTGTTTGTTTCCTGTGTCAGTGTTTGGGCCACACAGGACTGTTTTCAGGTTAGTCACGTTTGTAGAGTTTCGTAATTTGTAGTGTTGGTTGTTTGTTCATTAAAACATGAATACCTACTACTCCGCATCTTGGTCCGATCCATGCTCCTCCTCGTCTGAGGAGGAGAACGACTACGACAACCTTAACAACATGTGGCAAGATCTCATTGGTCTGAATAGTCTATACATTGAGCCTGAAACAGGACACAAGGAATTCTAATTGGTCAACAACAGGCTAGGGTTGGGGGTTATAAATTACATCCTGTCACTTTGTTCTGTGGAGAATCACTGCGGACAGGGAAGAATGAACATCTACTTCTCAGCATAACAGCTATGATCCGTTCTCTTTGAATAAGAGTATTTTTCTCCCCCTGATTTGCTTTGGGGTCTGTGTTAAGAATAACATCAACTGCTAACACACATCAACTAACTCATGCAAGCAGTAAAATTAGATTTAAAAAAACAGATACAAATACACCTTATGGAACAGCGGGGACTGTGAAGCAACACAAACATAGGCACAGACATATGCATATTACACACACACGATAGCATACGCACTATACACACACGTACACATGGAATTTGGGTTGTGGATATGTGGTAGTAGAGTAGGGGCTGGAGGGAACACACTTAATATGTTGTGAAATCTGTTAGGCAAAACTGAAAGCGCGAACCACCGCATTTAACCATGGCAAGGTGGCAGATGCACAATTGAGAGCCAGTTGTCAGGCTGTATCACTGCCTGGTACGGCAACTGCACCGCCCGCAACCACAGGGCTCTCCAAAGGGTGGTGCGGTCTGCCCAACCCATCCCCGGGGGCAAACTACCTGCCCTCCAGGACATCAACCGCCCGAGCTACGGCCTATACACTATACATTATACATTATACACACAGAGATCTAATATACTTGCTGAGTTATGCAACAGAGAAGATCTAGAACCTGTGTGGAAACTGTCTGTCATCTTCCCAAGCATTATAACAGCAAAAACCCTACACTATACTGCACACATAACCGCCCTCACACACAAACACTTACAGAAGTATTTGAGCGTCTCCTCGATCTGTTCTGTGGTCAGGTCGATGCGTGCGTCTGGTGACAGTAGCGGTGTGTGTAGCCAGTCGTCATGGTCGTAACCGAAGACGGTGTCGGCACGTAACCGATACACCGGCAGCTGCTCCTCCAACAGACTGATGATCTCAACTTCCGGCAGGTCAGCAGTGTTACACACATCTAGAGGGGGGGGGGGGGGGGGGGGGGTTAAATCTGTACACTTATTTATGAATGAGAAAAGTATCACAGACAGAAACAGGAGACACATCACATCCTATAACTATTTTCTCATTCCTGTTAGTAGATGCACACACACATTCATACGCACTCATACAGACTTACAAACATACTCACACACCTACCAGTGAGGGTCTCAGCGTCCCTGCATGGTGGTGGTGGGGTGGGTGGTTCAGGCAGGCTCACATACTGCTCCTCCTCTCGGCTGGCCGGGCCGGGCTCTGGCTCTGGCTCTGGGTCCGGGGGCAGGGCGGGGGCTGGGGAGGCCAGCGTGGCTCACCTCTCACTGGGGGAGAGAATGGAGGGCCATGGGCCTACAGACCTGGAGTTCTATCTGGGTTACCAGGTACCTGCGGAGGAAGGAGAGGTGCAGAGGTCTAAACCTGAGAACGAGAGAGGGGAAGAGAGAGAGGGGGCTGAGAGAGAGAGGGGGGAGAGAGAGTGAGAGAGAGAGAGAGAGAGAGAGAGAAGGGGGGTTGGAAAGAAAAAGTGAAAGGGTGAAGAAGAGAGATTAGATAAATGTTGGGGAAAGAGACAGACAGAAGACACTTTATTAATCAGTAGACCACTAGAACATGCTGATAGTGCACTTGGCCTCCTGCCAACCAAACATGCAATGGACAGACCATGGGCACATAGTAACTCACAACAACTACTGCAGTGACACTGCTTCTACTCTGGATACTATTTACTTCTATTTGTACTTTCATACCCTGGTCCCAGATCTGTTTGTGCTGTCTTCTCAACTCCTATGGTCATTGTCACACAGCGTGAGGAGTTGGCAAGACAGCACAAACAGATCTGGGACCAGGTTAGTACAGTACTTTGCTGATGTACTAGAATATCCATGTCTGCCTACCACTCTATTTCAGACTGCAGATGGAGAGAGTAGAGAGGTGAGCAGAGGTTTCATCTGAACAGCCGGCTGCAGTCACACCACACACAGTTACACACACACAGTTACACACACACACACACACACACACACACACACACACACACACACACACACACACACACACACACACACACACACACACACACACACACACACACACACACACACACACACACACTCACTCACACCTCGCAGCATCTAACATTCTCATTAAAAACGACATCACATCCCTCAAGTCATATCATTCAACTAACTAACAATCAATCAATTCAGAAGTCAATCACTCAGTACATTTCAGGCAATGTCATTCCAAACATGTTACATTTCATCTATTATTCACTGGTTCCTATTTCCTCTAGGTGATATATGTTCTAATGTAATTAATGCAGCAGCTGGCAGTGACGTCGTCACCATAAAGTCTCAGTAATGTTTTTACTATACAAGGCTCTGTAATGTTGTTATTATTTGTATTTATTTTATTTATTTCACCTTTATTTAACCAGGTAGGCCAGTTGAGAACAAGTTCTCATTTGAAACTGCGACCTGGCCAAGATAAAGCAAAGCAGTGCGACACATACAACAACACAGAGTTACACATGGAATAAACAAAACATACAGTCAATAATACAGTAGAAAAAAGAAAACAAAAAAGTCTATATACAGTGAGTGCAAATGAGGTAAGATAAGGGAGGTAAGGCAATAAATAGGCCATGGTGGCGAAGTAATTACAATATAGCAATTAAACACTGGAATGGTATATGTGCAGAAGATGAATGTGCAAGTAGAGATACTAGGGTGCAGAACAGCAAGATAAATAAATAAATACAGTATGGGGATGAGGTAGATAGATGGGCTGTTTACAGATGGGCTATGTACATGTGCAGTGATATGTGAGCTGCTCTGACAGCTGGTGCTTAAAGCTAGTGAGGGAGATATGAGTCTCCAGCTTCAGTGATCAGTCATTGGCAGCAGAGAACTGGAAGGAAAGGCGACCAAAGGAGGAATTGGCTTTGGGGGTGACCAGTGAGATATACCTGCTGGAGCGCGTGCTACGAGTGGGTGCTGCTATGGTGACCAGTGAGCTGAGATAAGGCAGGGCTTTACCTAGCAGAGACTTGTAGATAACCTGTAGCCAGTGGGTTTGGCGACGAGTATGAAGCGAGGGTCAACCAACAAGAGCGTACAGGTCGCAGTGGTGGGTAGTATATGGGGCTTTGGTGACAAAACGGATGGCACTGTGATAGACTGCATCCAATTTGTTGAGTAGAGTGTTGGAGGCTATTTTATAGATGACATCGCCGAAGTCGAGGATCGGTAGGATGGTCAGTTTTACGAGGGTATGTTTGGCAGCATGAGTGAAGGATGCTTTGTTGCGATATAGGAAGCCGATTCTAGATTTAATTTGGGATTGGAGATGCTTGATTTGAGTCTGGAAGGAGAGTTTACAGTCTAACCAGACACCTAGGTATTTGTAGTTGTCCACGTATTCTAAGTCAGAGCCGTCCAGAGTAGTGATGCTGGATGGGCATGCAGGTGTGGGCAGTGATCGATTGAATAGCACGCATTTAGTTTTACTTGCATTTAAGAGCAGTTGGAGGCCACGGAAGGAGAGTTGTATGGCATTGAAGCTCGTCTGGAGGTTAGTTAACACAGTGTCCAAAGAGTATACAGAATGGTGTCGTCTGCGTAGAGGTGGATGAGAGAATCACCAGCAGCAAGAGCGACATCATTGATGTATACAGAGAAGAGAGTCGGCCCGAGAATTGAACCCTGTGGCACCCCCATAGAGACTGCCAGAGGTCTGGACAACAGGCCCTCCGATTTGACACACTGAACTCTATCAGAGAAGTAGTTGGTTAACCAGGCGAGGCAATCATTTGAGAAACCAAGGCTGTCGAGTCTGCCAATAAGAATGTGGTAATTGACAGAGTCGAAAGCCTTGGCCAGGTCGATGAATAGGGCTGCACTGTAATGTCTCTTATCGATGGCGGTTATGATGTCGTTTAGGACCTTGAGCGTGGCTGAGGTGCACCCATGACCAGCTCTGAAACCAGATTGCATAGCGGAGAAGGTACGGTGGGATTCGAAATGGTCAGTAATCTGTTTGTTAACTCGAAAACCTTAGAAAGACAGGGTAGGATAGATATAGGTCTGTAGCAGTTTGGGTCTAGAGTGTCACCCCCTTTGAAGAGGGGGATGACCGCGGCAGCTTTCCAATCTTTCGGAATCTCAGACGATGCGAAAGAGAGGTTGAACAGGCTAGTAATAGGGGTTGCAACAATTTCGGCAGATCATTTTAGAAAGAGAGGGTCCAGATTGTCTAGCCCGGCTGATTTGTAGGGGTCCAGATTTTGCAGCTCTTTCAGAACATCAGCTATCTGGACTTGGGTGAAGGAGAAATGGTGGGGGCTTTGGCGGGTTGCTGTGGAGGGTGCCGGGCAGTTGACCGGCTCTGTAATGTTGTTACTATAAAGGAATCTGTAACGTTGTCACTATAAAGGGCTCTGTAATGTTGTTACCATAAAGGGCTCAGTACTGTTGTTACTATAAAGGGCTCTGTAATATTGTTACTATAAAGGGCTCTGTGATGATGTCACTGTAAATGGCTCTGTAATGTTGTTAATATAAAAGGTTCTGTAATGTTGTTATGTAAAGGCTCAGCAATGTTGTTAGTATACAGGATTCTCTAATGTTGCCACCATAAAGGTTATCTAATGTTGTCACTGTAAAGGCATTGTAATGCTGTCACTTTAAAAATATCTGTAATTCTGTTACTATAAAGGCTCTCTAATGTAATTACCATAAAGGCTCTGTAATGTTGTCACTATAAAGGCTCTGAAAAGTTGTCACTATAAAGGCTCTATAATGTTGTTACACAAAGGTTCTGTAATGTCATTACTATAAAGGCTCAGTTACGTTATTACCATAAAGGCTCTGTAATGTTGTTACATAAAGGCTCTGTAATGTTGTCACCATAAAAGCTCTGTAACATTGTTACATAAAGGCTATGTGATGCCTCCCGGGTGGCGCAGTGGTGCGCCACCAGAGTCTCTGGGTTCGCGCCCAGGCTCTGTCGCAGCCGGCCGCGACCGGGAGGTCCGTGGGGCGACGCACAATTGGCCTAGCGTCGTCCGGGTTAGGGAGGGTTTGGCCGGTAGGGATATCCTTGTCTCATCGCGCTCCAGCGACTCCTGTGGCGGGCCGGGCGCAGTGCGCGCTAACCAAGGGGGCCAGGTGCGCGGTGCTTCCGGGTTGGAGGCGCGCTGTGTTAAGAAGCAGTGCGGCTTGGTTGGGTTGTGCTTCGGAGGACGCGTGGCTTTCGACCTTCGTCTCTCCCGAGCCCGTACGGGAGTTGTAGCGATGAGACAAGATAGTAATTACTAGCGATTGGATACAACGAAAATTGGGGAGAAAAGGGGATAAAAAATTTAAATTTAAAAAAAGGCTATGTGATGAGGTTACAGAAAGGCTATGTAACATTGTTACATAAAGGCTATGTGATGAGGTTACAGAAAGGCTATGTAACATTGATACATGAAGGCTATGTGATGAGGTTACAGAAAGGCTATGTAACATTGATACATAAAGGCTATGTGATATTGTTACTATAAAGGGCTCTGTATTGTTGTTAATATAAAGGCTCAGCAATGTTGTTACATAAAGGCTCTGTAATGGTGTTATCATAAAGGCTCTGTAATGGTGTTACTATAAAGGGCTCTGTATTGTTGTCACTATGAAGGGCTCTGTAATGTTGTTACTATACAGGATTCTCTAATGTTGTCAACATAAATGTTCTGTAATGTTGTCACTATAAAGGCTCTGTAATGGTGTTATCATAAAGGCTCTGTAATGTTGCTACTATAAAGGGCTCTGTATTGTTGTCACTATGAAGGGCTCTGTAATGTTGTTACTATACAGGATTCTCTAATGTTGTCAACATAAATGTGCTGTAATGTTGTCACTATAAAGGCTCTGTAATGTTGTCACTATAAAGGCTCTGAAATGTTGTCACTATAAAGGCTCTGAAATGGTGTCACTATAAAGGCCATGTAATGTTGTCACTATAAAGGCTCTGCAATGTTGTCACTATAAAGGCCATGTAATGTTGTCACTATAAAGGCTCTGAAATGTTGTCACTATAAAGGCTCTGCAATGTTGTCACTATAAAGGCCATGTAATGTTGTCACTATAAAGGCTCTGAAATGTTGTCACTATAAAGGCTCTGCAATGTTGTCACTATAAAGGCCATGTAATGTTGTCACTATAAAGGCTCAGTTATGTTATTACCATAAAGGCTCTGTAATGTTGTTACATAAAGGCTCTGTAATGTTGTCACCATCAAGGCTCTGTAACATTGTTACATAAAGGCTCTGTGATGAGGTTACATAAAGGCTCTATAACACTGTTAATATAAAGGCTCTGTAATGTTGTTACTACAAGGGCTCTCTATTTTTATTACCATAAAGGCTATGTAATGTTGCCTCTATAAAGGCTCTAGAATGTTGTTATTATAAATGCTCTGTAATGTTGTTACTATAAAGGGCTTTGTAATGTTTTTACTATAATACGCTATGTAATGTTGTTACATAAAGGCTCTGTAATGTTGTTACTTACTATAAAAGGCTCTGTAATGTTGTTACTTATGATAAAGGCTATGTAATGTTGTTACTATAAAGGGGCTCTGTAATGTTGTTACTATAAAGGGCTCTGTAATGTTGTTACTATAAAGAGCTCTGTAACGTTGTTACTATAAAGGCTCTGTAATGTTGTTACTATAAAGGCTCTCTAATGTTGTTACTATAAAGGGCTCTGTAATGTTGTTACTATAAAGGGCTCTGTAATGTTGTTACTATAAAGGCTCTCTAATGTTGTTACTATAAAGGGCTCTGTAATGTTGTTACTATAAAGGGCTCTGTAATGTTGTTAATATAAAGGCTCTCTAATGTTGTTACTATAAAGGCTCTCTAATGTTGTTACTATAAAGGCTCTGTAATGGCTTTACTATAAAGGCTCTTAAATGTTGTCATTATAAATGCTTGGAAATGTTGTTACTATAAAAGCTCTGTAATGGTGTTACCATAAAGGCTCTGTAACGTTGTCACTATAAAGGAGTCTGTAATGTTGTCACTATAAAGGGCTCTGTAATGTTGTCACAATAAAGGAGTCTGTAATGTTGTCACAATAAAGGGCTCTGTAATACTGTCAATATATAGGAGTCTGTAATGTTGTTACTATAAAGGCTCTGTAATGTTGTTACTATAAAGGGCTCTGTAATGTTGTCACTATAAAGGGCTCCGTAATGTTGTCACTATAAAGAGCTCTGTAACGTTGTCACTATAAAGGGCTCTGTAACGTTGTCACTATAAAGGGCTCTGTAATGTTGTCACTATAAAGGCTTCTGTCTTGTTGTTACTATAAAGTATCAGTAATGTTGTCACTATAAAGAGCTCTGTAATGCTGTTACTATAAAGGCTCTGAAACATTGTTTCTATAAAGGCTCTGTAATGTTGTTACTACGAAGGCTCTGTAAAATTGTTACTATAAAGGCTCTATGATGTTGTTACTATAAAGGCTCTTAAATGTTGTCATTATAAAGGCTCTTTAATGGTGTTACGATAAAGGTTACTTATTGTTGTCATTATAAAGGCTCTTTAATTGTGTTACGATAAAGGTTACTTATTGCTGTCATTATAAAGGCTCTGTAATGTTGTTACTATAAAAGCTCTGTAATGTTGTCATTATAAAGGCCCTGACATGTTGTTACAATAAACGATCTGTAATGTTGTTACTACGAAGGCTCTGTAATGGTGTTACTATAAAAGCTATTTAATATTGTCATTATAAAGGCTCTGAGATGTTGTTACCAAAAAGGGCTCTGTAATGTTGTCACTATAAAGGCTCTGTAATTTTGTCGCTATAAAGGCTTAGTAATGTTGTGACATAAAGGCTCTGTTATGTTGTTACTATACAGGATCCGCTGATGTTGTTAACATAAATGCTCTGTAATGTTGTCACTATAAAGGCTCTGAAATGTTGTCACTATAAAAGCTCTGTAATGTTGTAACACAAAAGTTCTGTAATGTCATTACTATAAAGGCTCTCTAATGTTGTTACTATAAAGGCTCTCCAGTGTTGTTACTATAAAGGCTCTCTAATGTTGTTACTATAAAAGCTCTGTAATGGCTTTACTATAAAGGCTCTTAAATGTTGTCATTATAAATGCTTGGAAATGTTGTTACTATAAAAGCTCTGTAATGGTGTTACCATAAAGGCCCTGTAACGTTGTCACTATAAAGGGCTCTGTAATGTTGTCACAATAAAGGTCTCTGTAATATTGTCAATATAAAGGAGTCTGTAATGTTGTTACTATAATGGTCTCTGTAATATTGTCAATATAAAGGAGTCTGTAATGTTGTTACTATAAAGGGCTGTGTAATGTTGTCACTACACAGGGCTTGGTATTGCTGTTACTATAAAGGCTCTGTAAAGTTGTCACTATAAAGGGCTCTGTAACGTTGTCACTATAACGGGCTCTGTAATGCTGTTACTATAAAGGCTCTAAAACATTGTTTCTATAAAGGCTCTGTAATGCTGTATCTATAAAGGCTCTCTAATGTCGTTACTATAAAGGCTCTGTAATGGCTTTACTATAAAGGCTCTTAAATGTTGTCATTATAAATACTTGGAAATGTTGTTACTATAAAAGCTCTGTAATGTTGTTACTATAAAAGCTCTGTAATGGTGTTACCATAAAGGCTCTGTAAAATTGTTACTATAAAGGCTCTGTAATGTTGTTACATAAAGGCTCAGTAACATTGTTACATAAAGGCTCTGTGATGTTGTTAATATAAAGGCTCTCTAATGTTGTTACTAAAAAAGGCTCTCTAATGTTGTTACTATAAAGGCTCTCCAGTGTTGTTACTATAAAGGCTCTCTAATGTCGTTACTATAAAGGCTCTGTAATGGCTTTACTATAAAGGCTCTTAAATGTTGTCATTATAAATACTTGGAAATGTTGTTACTATAAAAGCTCTGTAATGTTGTTACTATAAAAGCTCTGTAATGGTGTTACCATAAAGGCTCTTTAATGTTGTCATCATAAAGGGCTCTGTAATGTTGTCACCATAAAGGCTCTGCAATGTTGTTACTATACAAGGCCCTGTAATGTTGTTACTTACTATAAAGGCTCTGTATTGTTGTTACTTACTATAAAGGCTCTGTATTGTTGTTACTATAAAGGGCTCTGTAATGTTGTTACTATAAAGGGCTCTGTGATGATGTGACTGTAAAGGGCTCTGTATTGTTGTTACTATAAAGGCTCTGTAATGGTGTTACTATAAAAGCTCTGTAATGGTGTTACTATAAAGGCTCTGTAATGGTGTTACCATAAAAGCTCTTTAATGTTGTTACTATAAAAGCTCTGTAATGGTGTTACTATAAAGGCACTGTATTGTTGTTACTTACTATAAAGGGCTCTGTGATGATGTCACTGTAAAGGTCTCTGTAATGTTGTTAATATAAAAGGTTCTGTAATGTTGTTATGTAAAGGCTCTGTACTGTTACTATACAGGATTCTCTAATGTTGCCACCATAAAGGTTATCTAATGTTGTCACTGTAAAGGCTCTGAAATGTTGTCACTATAAAGGCTCTGAAATGTTGTCACTATAAAGGCTCTGAAATGTTGTTACACAAAGTTTCTGTAATGTCATTACTATAAAGGCTCAGTTACGTTATTACCATAAAGGCTCTGTAATGTTGTTACATAAAGGCTCTGTAATGTTGTCACCATAAAGGCTCTGTAACATTGTTACATAAAGGCTCTGTGATGAGGTTACAGAAAGGCTATGTAACATTGATACATAAAGGCTATGTGATATTGTTAATATGACGGCTCTCTAATGTTGTTACTATAAAGGCTCTGTAATGGCTTTACTATAAAGGCCCTTTAATGTTGTCATCATAAAGGGCTCTGTAAGGTTGTCATCTTAAAGGGCTCTGCAATGTTGTTACTATAAAGGCTCTGTATTGTTGTTACTTACTATAAAGGCTCTGTATTGTTGTTACTATAAAGGACTCTGTAATGTTTGTAACGGCTTTCTTCCATAGGTGAAGGAGAGGACCAAAGTGCAGCGCGGCTAGTGTTCAACATGTTTAATAAAAGAACAAGTGAAACACTACAAACAACATACAAAATAACAAAATGTGCAAAAACCGAGACAGACCTATCTGGTGCAGACAACCACAGAGACAGGAAACAAACACCCACAAAATCCCAACACAAAACAAGCCTCCTATATATGATTCTCAATCAGGGACAACGATTACCATCTGCCTCTGATTGAGAACCATATTAGGCTGGACATAGAAACAGACAAACTAGACACACAACATAGAATTCCCACCCAGCTCACGTCCTGACCAACACTAAACAAGCAAAACACATAATAACTCTGGTCAGGACGTTACAGTACCCCCCTCCTGAGGTGCGGACTCCGAACGCACCCCTACAACTCAAGAGGAGGGTCTGGGTGGGCATCTGTCCGCGGTGGCGGCTCCGGCGGTGGACGAGGACACCACTCCACCACTCTCTTTGTCCCCCTCCTTAGCGTCCTTTGAGTGGCGACCCTCGCCCACGACCTTAGCCTAAGAATCCTCCCCAAGGCCCCCACATGATTTTGGAGGTAGCTCAGGACAGAGAGGTAGCTCAGGACAGAGAGGTAGCTCAGGACAGAGAGGTAGCTCAGGACAGAGAGGTAGCTCAGGACAGAGAGGTAGCTCAGGACAGAGTGGCAGCTCCGGACTGAGTGGCAGCTCCGGACTGAGTGGCAGCTCCGGACTGAGTGGCAGCTCCGGACTGAGTGGCAGCTCATGACTGAGTGGCAGCTCCGGACTGAGTGGCAGCTCCGGACTGAGTGGCAGCTCCGGACTGAGTGGCAGCTCATGACTGTAGGGCAGCTCATGACTGTAGGGCAGCTCATGACTGTAGGGCAGCTCATGACTGTAAGGCAGCTCATGACTGTAGGACAGCTCATGACCGTAGGGCAGCTCATGACCGTAGGGCAGCTCATGACCGTAGGGCAGCTCATGACCGTAGGGCAGCTCATGACTGTAGGGCAGCTCATGACTGGCTGACGGCTCTGGACGCTCATGGCTGACTGACGGCTCCGGCAGATCCTGTCTGGTTGGCGGCTCTGGCAGATCCTGTCTGGTTGGCGGCTCTGGCAGATCCTGTCTGGTTGGCGGCTCTGGCAGATCCTGTCTGGTTGGCGGCTCTGGCAGATCCTGTCTGGTTGGCGGCCCTGGCAGATCCTGACTGACGAATGGCTCTAGCGGCTCCTGACTGACGAACGGCTCTGACGGCTCGGGACAGACGGGCGGCTCTAACGGCTCGGGACAGACGGATGGCTCAGACGGCGCTGGGGAGACGGATTGCTCAGATGGCGCTGGGGAGACGGATGGCTCAGATGGCGCTGGGGAGACGGATGGCTCAGATGGCGCTGGGGAGACGGATGGCTCAGATGGCGCTGGGGAGACGGATGGCTCCGATGGCGCTTGGCAGACGGCCAGCTCTGACGGCGTTGGGCAGACGGACAGTTCAGACGGCGTTGGGCAGACGGACAGTTCAGACGGCGTTGGGCAGACGGGCAGTTCAGGCGCCGCTGGGCAGACGGGCAGTTCAGGCACCGCTGGGCAGACGGCAGACTCTGGCCGGCTGAGACGCACTATAGGCCTGATGCGTGGTGCCGGAACTGGAGGTACCGGGCTGAGGGCACGCACCTCAGGGCGAGTGCGGGGAGGAGGAACAGGGCTCTGGAGATGCACTGGAAGCCTGGTGCGTGGTGTAGGCACTGGTGGTACTGGGCTGGGGCGGGAAGGTGGCGCCGGATATACCGGACCGTGAAGGAGGACACGCGCTCTTGAGCACCGAGCCTCTCCAACCTTACCAGGTTGAATGGTCCCCGTAGCCCTGCCAGTGCGGCGAGGTGGAATAGCCCGCACTGGGCTATGCAGGCGAACCGGGGACACCACCTGTAAGGCTGGTGCCATGTACGCCGGCCCGAGGAGACGTACTGGAGGCCAGATATGTTGGGCCGGCTTCATGGCACCCGGCTCGATGCCCAACCTAGCCCTACCAGTGCGGCAAGGTGGAATAGCCCGCACTGGGCTAAGCACGCGTACTGGGGACACCGTGCGCTTTACCGCATAACACGGTGTCTGACCAGTACGACGCCCTCTCACTCCACGGTAAGCCCGGGGAGTTGGCTCAGGTATCCAACCCGGCTTCGCCACACTCCCCTTTAGCCCCCCCCCCCAAGAAATTTTTGGGTGAGCCTCTCGGGCTTCCAGCCTCTCTTACGTGCTGCCTCCTCAATCCACCGCTCCTGGGCTGTGGCTGCCTCCTTCTCCTCCCGAGAGCGGCGATTCTCTCCAACCTTTGCCCAGGGTCCTTTTCCGTTCATGATTTCCTCCCATGACCATTCCTCCTGGTACCGCTGCTGCTGTTGCTGCTGCCCGTTGCCACGCTGCTTGGTCCGGGTTAGGTGGGTGTTTCTGTAACGGCTTTCTTCCATAGGTGAAGGAGAGGACCAAAGTGCAGCGCGGCTAGTGTTCAACATGTTTAATAAAAGAACAAGTGAAACACTACAAACAACATACAAAATAACAAAATGTGCAAAAACCGAGACAGACCTATCTGGTGCAGACAACCACAGAGACAGGAAACAAACACCCACAAAATCCCAACACAAAACAAGCCTCCTATATATGATTCTCAATCAGGGACAACGATTACCATCTGCCTCTGATTGAGAACCATATTAGGCTGGACATAGAAACAGACAAACTAGACACACAACATAGAATTCCCACCCAGCTCACGTCCTGACCAACACTAAACAAGCAAAACACATAATAACTCTGGTCAGGACGTTACAATGTTACTATAAATGTCTCGGTAATGTTGTAACTATAAAGGGCTCTGTAATGTTGTTACTATAAAGGTCTCTGTGATGATGTCACTGTAAAGGGCTCTGTGATGATGTGACTGTAAAGGGCTCTGTATTGTTGTTACTATAAAGGCTCAGCAATGTTGTTACATAAAGGCTCTGTAATGTTGTTACATAAAGGCTCTGTAATGTTGTTACTATACAGGATTCTCTAATGTAATTACCATAAAAGCTCTTTAATGTTGTTACTATAAAGGCTCTGTAATGGTGTTACTATAAAGGCTCTTTAATGTTGTTACTATAAAAGCTCTGTAATGGTGTTACTATAAAAGCTCTGTAATGGTGTTACTATAAAGGCTCTTTAATGGTGTTACTATAAAGGCTCTTTAATGTTGTTACTATAAAAGCTCTGTAATGGTGTTACTATAAAGGCTCTTTAATGTTGTTACTATAAAAGCTCTGTAATGGTGTTACTATAAAGGCTCTGTAATGTTGTTACTATAAAAGCTCTGTAATGTTGTCACCATAAAGGCGTTGCAATGTTGTTACTATACAAGGCTCTGTAATGTTGTTACTTACTATAAAGGCACTGTATTGTTTTTACTTACTATGAAGGGCTCTGTGATGATGTCACTGTAAAGGGCTCTGTAATGTTGTTACTATAAAAGGTTCTGTACTGTTGTTAATATAAAAGTTTCTGTAATGTTGTTACTATAAAGGCTCAGCAATGTTGTTACATAAAGGCTCTGTACTGTTGTTACTATACAGGACTCTCTAATGTTGCCACCATAAAGGTTATCTAATGTTGTCACTGTAAAGGCTCTGTAATGTTGTCACTATAAAAAGATCTGTAATTCTGTTACTCTAAGGCTCTCTAATGTAATTACCATAAAGGCTCTGTAATGTTGCTACTATAAAGGGCTCTGTATTGTTGTCACTATGAAGGGCTCTGTAATGTTGTTACTATACAGGATTCTCTAATGTTGTCAACATAAATGTTCTGTAATGTTGTCACTATGAAGGCTCTGTAATGTTGTCACTATGAAGGCTCTGTAATGTTGTTACTATAAAGGCTCTGAAAAGTTGTCACTATAAAGGCTCTGAAAAGTTGTCACTATAAAGGCTCTGCAATGTTGTCACTATAGAGGCTCTATAATGTTGTTACACAAAGGTTCTGTAATGTCATTACTATAAAGGCTCAGTTACGTTATTACCATAAAGGCTCTGTAATGTTGTTACATAAAGGCTCTGTAATGTTGTCACCATAAAGGCTCTGTAACATTGTTACATAAAGGCTATGTGATGAGGTTACAGAAAGGCTATGTAACATTGATACATAAAGGCTATGTGATGTTGTGAATATGAAGGCTCTGTAATGTTGTTACTATAAAGACTCTCTAATGTTGTTACTCTAAAGGCTCTCCAATGTAATTACTATAAAGGCTCTGTAATGTTGTGACATAAAGGCACTGTAATGTTGTTACAATAAAGCCTCTGTAATAATGTTACTATAAAGGGCTCTGTAATGTTGTTACTATACAGTCTCTGTAATAATGTTACTATAAAGGGCTCTGTAATGTTGTTACTATAAAGTCTCTGTAATAATGTTACTATAAAGGCTCTGTAATAATGTTACTATACAAGGCTCTGTAATGTTGTTACTTACTATAAAGGGCTCTGTAATGTTGTTACTTACTATAAAGGGCTCTGTAATGTTGTTACTTACTATAAAGGCTCTGTAATGTTGTTACTATGAAGGCTATGTCTTGTTGTTACTATAAAGGATCTGTAATTTTGTTACTATACAGGATTCTATAATGTTCTCACTATAGAGGCTCTGTAATGTTGTTACTCTAAAGGCTCTCTAATGTAATTACTATAAAGGCTCTGTAATGTTGTAACTATACAGGGCTCTGTAATGTTGTTACTATAAAAGCTCTGTAATGTTGTTACTATAAAGTCTCTGTAATAATGTTACTATAAAGTCTCTGTAATGTTGTTACTCTAAAGGGCTCTGTAATGTCGTTACTATAATGGGCTCTGTAATGTTGTTACTATAAAGGGCTCTGTAATGTTGTTACTTACTATAAAGGGCTCTGTAATCTTGTTACTATAAAGGGCTCTGTAATAATGTTACTATAAAGTCTCTGTAATAATGTTACAATAAAGGGCTCTGTAATAATGTTACTATAATGGGCTCTGTAATGTTGTTACTATAAAGGGCTCTGTAATGTTGTTACTTACTATAAAGGGCTCTGTAATGTTGTTACTTACTATAAAGGCTCTGTAATGTTGTTACTATAAAGTCTCTGTAATAATGTTACTATACAAGGCTCTGTAATGTTGTTACTATGAAGGCTCTGTCTTGTTGTTACTATAAAGGACTCTGTAATTTTGTTACTATAAAGGCTCTGTAATTTTGTTACTATACAGGATTCTCTAATGTTCTCACTATAGAGGCTCTGTAATGTCACTACAAAGGCTCTGTAATGTTGTTACTCTAAAGGCTCTCTCATGTAATTACTATAAAGGGCTCTGTATTGTTGTCACTATGAAGGGCTCTGTAATGGTTTTACTATAAAGGCGCTGTAATGTTGTGACATAAAGGCACTGTTATGTTGTTACAATAAAGCCTCTGTAAAGTTGTTACATAAAGGCTCTGTAATGTTGTGACATAAAGGCTCTGTTATGTTGTTACTATACAGGATTCTCTAATGTTGTCACTATAAAGGTTCTCTAATGTTATTACTATAAAGGCTCTGTAATGATGTCACAATAAAGGCTCTGTAACATTGTTACATAAAGGCTCTGTAATGTTATTACTATAAAGGCTCTGTAATGTTGTTACATAAAGGCTCTGTAATGATGTTACTAAACAGGGCTCTGTAATGTTGTTACTATAAAGGCTCTCAAATGTTATTACTATAAAGGCCCTGTAATGTTGTTACTATGAAGGCTCTCTAATGTTATTACCATAAAGGCTCTGTAATGTTGCCTCTATAAAGGCTCTACAATGTTGTCATTATAAATGCTCTGTAATGTTGTTACTATAAAGTCTCTGTAATGTTGTTACTATAAAGGGCTCTGTAATGGTGTTACATAAAGGCTCTGTATTGTTGTCACTATGAAGGGCTCTGTAATGTTTTTACTATACAAGGCTCTGTAATGTTGTTACTATAAAGGCGCTGTAATGTTGTGACATAAAGGCACTGTTATGTTGTTAGAATAAAGCCTCTGTAATGTTGTCACTATAAAGGTTCTCTAATGTTGTGACATAAAGGCACTGTTATGTTGTTACTATAAAGTCGCTGTAATGTTGTGACATAAAGGCTCTGTAATGTTGTTACTATAAAGGCGCTGTAATGTTGTGACATAAAGGCTCTGTAATGTTGTTACAATAAAGCCTCTGTAATGTTGTTACAATAAAGCCTCTGTAATGTTGTTACTATAAAGGCGCTGTTATGTTGTTACAATAAAGCCTCTGTAATGTTGTCACTATAAAGGTTCTCTAATGTTGTCACTATAAAGGCTCTGAAATGTTTTCACTATAAAGGCTCTGTAATGTTATTACTATAAAGGCTCTGTAATGTTGTTACATAAAGGCTCTGTAATGTTATTACTATAAAGGCTCTGTAATGTTGTTACATAAAGGGCTCTGTAATGTTGTTACATAAAGGCTCTGTAATGATGTTACTAAACAGGGCTCTGTAATGTTGTTACTATGAAGGCTCTCTAATGTTATTACCATAAAGGCTCTGTAATGTTGCCTCTATAAATGCTGTACAATGTTGTCATTATAAATGCTCTGTAATGTTGTTACTATAAAGTCTCTGTAATGGTGTTACATAAAGGCTCTGTATTGTTGTCACTATGAAGGACTCTGTAATGTTTTTACTATACAAGGCTCTGTAATGTTGTTACTTTAAAGGCTCTGTTATGTTGTTACAATAAAGCCTCTGTAATGTTGTGACATAAAGGCTCTGTTACGTTGTTACTATATAGGATTCTCTAATGTTGTCACTATAAAGGTTCTCTAATGTTGTCACTATAAAGTCTCTGTAATGTTGTCACTATAAAAGCTCTGAAATGTTGTCACTATAAAGTCTCTGTAATGTTGTCACTATAAAGGCTCTGAAATGTTGTCACTATAACGGTTCTCTAATGTTATTAGTATAAAGGTTCTCTAATGTTATTACTATAAAGGCTCTATAATGTCGTCATTATAAATGCTCTGTAATGTTGTTACTATAAAGGGCTCTGTAATGTTGTTACTTACTATAAATGCTCTCTAATGTTCTCACTACAAAGGCTCTGCAATGTTGTTACTATACAGGATTCTCTAATGTTCTCACTATAGAGGCTCTGTAATGTTGTTACATAAAGACTCTCTAATGTTGTTACTCTAAAGGCTCTCTAATGTAATTACTATAAAGGCTCTGTAATGTTGTTACTATAAAGACTCTGTAATGTTGTTACTCTAAAGGCTCTCTAATGTAATTACTATAAAGGTTCTCTAATGTTGTCACCATAAAGGCTCTGTAATGTTGCCTCTATAAAGGCTCTATAATGTTGTTACTCTAAAGGGCTCTGTAATGTTTTTACATAAAGGCTCTGTAATGTTGTTAATATAAAGGCTCTGTAATGTTGTTACTATGAAGGCTCTTTAATGTTATTACCATAAACGCTCTGTAATGTTGTTACTATAAAGGGCTGTGTGATGTTGTTACTCTAAAGTCTCTGTAATGTTGTTACTATAAAGGGCTCTGTATTGTTGTCACTATTAAAGGGCTCTGTAATGTTGTTACAATAAAGGCTCTGTAATGTTGTTACTATAAAGGGCTCTGTAATGTTGTTACTATAAAGGCTCTGTAATGTTGTTACTACAAAGGGCTGTGTGATGTTGTTACTCTAAAGTCTCTGTAATGTTGTTACTATAAAGGGCTCTGTATTGTTGTCACTATTAACTTTTACCGCCTCTCAACCCCGTATCCGGGATCACCCCCCACCCCCCCCACACTGATTAGCATCGCTAGCATAGCTTCACAAGTAAATAGTAGCATCTAAATATCATTAAATCACAAGTCCAAGACACCAGATGAAAGATACAGATCTTGTGAATAAACCCATCATTTCTGTTTTTTAAAATGTTTTACAGGGAAGACACAATATGTAAATCTATTAGCTAACCACGTTAGCAAAATACACCATCTTTCTTTGTCCACCATTTTCTCTCTCCACCACTAGCTATCACCAATTCGGCTAAACTAAGATATTGATAGCCACAAACCAAGAAAAAAACTCATCAGATGACAGTCTGATAACATATTTATGGTATAGGATAGGTGTTGTTAGAAAAAAGTGCATATTTCAGGTAGAAATCACAGTTTACAATTGCACCGACCATCACAAATCGACTAGAATTACTAGATAGAGCAACGTGTATGACCAATTTACTCATCATAAAACATTTCATAAAAATAGACAAAGCATAGCAATGGAAAGACACAGTTCTTGTGATTTCAGACCATATTTCAGATTTTCTAAGCGTTTTTCAGCGAAAACACAATAAATCGATAAGTTAGCATACCACATGTGCAAACGTTAGTAGAGCATGAATTCAAGGCAAAGGGAGCTATAACGTTATCATCGCCAAAATATATTAATTTTTTCACTAACCTTCTCAGAATTCTTCCGATGACACTCCTGTAACATCATTTTACAACATACATATACAGTTTGTTCGAAAATGTGCATATTTAGCCATACAAAACCGTGGTTATACAATGGAAATAGTCACAACTCAAGCATCAAAATGAGGGACGTCAGCTTTCAGAGTGATCTAGTTTAATCGAAAGCTAATCATATACTTGACTAAAAAATACAGAGTTGACAGGAATCGAAAGACAAATTAGTTCTTAATGCAACCGCTGACTTACATTTTTAAAATTATCCTTACTTTTCAATACAGGGTTCGCCAAGTGAAGCTATACCAAACAAAATGGCGAAATATGCGTTTAAAATATTTCGACAGAACAACGATTTATCATATTAAATATTGCTTACTTTGAGCTGTTCTTCCATCAGATTCTTGGGCAATGTATCCTTTCTATGTTATAAATTTATTTTGGTCGATAGATGTCCTCTGTCCTTCGAAATGTCCACTACCAACGACCGAGACCCCCGAAACGTTCCCAAAGCTAAAAAGTGCACGACAAAGAAATTCCTCAGAATCGCACTAAACGGATATAAATTGCTATAAAACGGTTCAAATTAACTACATTATGATGTTTTTAACAACTATAACGAGTAAAAACATGACCAGAGAAATATTACTGGTTAAACAACGATTTGGAATGAGGCAAGTCCGATGTCCATCCCGCTTGTGACGCGCGAACAAAAGAGAGTGTACTCCCACGTTTTGTGGTTTTATATGGGCTGGGATTGTGCAATCGATTCCATTCAAAACGTGATGACGTACAGACACCCAGAGGAAGACGTAGGCAGTGTCGGTTTCTTCATAGCATTCACTGTCGCCTTAAAAACAGACTCCAGATCAGGGGTAAAAATTTCTGAAATCTGACCCCTGTCATGAAAAGTGCTGTAGATATTGTTCTGTACCACTCAGAGACAAAATTCCAACGGCTATAGAAACTATAAAGTGTTTTCTATCCAATAATAACAATAATATGCATATTGTACGATCAAGAATTTAGCACGAGGCAGTTTAATTTGGAGACCCAAATATGCTAATGCGGAACAGCACCCCCTATAGTTCCAAGAGGTTTTAAAGGGCTCTGTAATGTTGTTACTATAAAGGCTCTGTGATGTTGTTCCTATAAAGGCTCTGTGATGTTGTTCCTATAAAGACTCTGTATTGTTGTCACTATAAAGGGCTCTGTGATGTTACTATAAAGGCTCTGTAATGTTGTTACTATAAAGGGCTTTGTAATGTTGTTACTATAAAGGCTCTGTGATGTTGTTCCTATAAAGACTCTATAATGTTGTTACTATAAAGGGCTCTGTGATGTTGTTCCTATAAAGACTCTGTAATGTTGCCACTATAAAGGCTCTGTGGTGCTCCTATATTATAAAGGCTGACGCATAGAGACACTGCAACCTTGGGATGTCTCTCTCTCTATGCAGTAAACCTATACACTACAGGTAGATCCTGCAGTCACGTTACAGTTTACAGCTTTGTTCAAACACACACGTACACAAGAACTCACGCACAAACAAACGCAGACACTACAATACTAATGTATGGTATGAATTTGGCTGTAATTTCCCTGGTAATACCCCAGTCCATGTTTACATAAGCTGATGTGAGCTAGGGCAGGGGGATAAATATGAAAAATGCTTTGGGCCAAGCTAAGGAGAGATGGAGGAATAGAGAGATGGAGAGAGGGGGGGATTACAAGTCACACATTTTATCACACTCTCACTGACCCTGTCTCCCTGATTTACTAACACTCAATCTGCCCTATAGGTTTTTGTTCTCCATATTGCTAGTAATGATAGACCTACCTATCTAATCCTTTGTACGTTTAATGGATCCAGTTCCCTAGGGGTAGGAGCAAGGGGTTCAAGTGGCATTGGTCAGAAAAGCTTCTAGAATCACTGCTCTGTAATCAGTCAGTTCTCTCCCCTAGAGAATTAATAGGCTGACCCTATGACTGTTCCATATGGGACATAGTGTTCAGGTAGAAACACCTAGTATAGAACACACATGATCATTCTCTGTCATGTAAAATGAATTGTAGCAGTTCTACCGCATACATCTCTGTCTACATCATTGATCCACAAAAAGCCGCTCCATAGGCCAACATTTACCTCATATACTATCCACTGCCTATTATAAACCCGCTATGATTTTACATCCCGCTTTACATCCGCACTGTACCCACGCTGGGTGTGGCCACTGCCCGGATACATCATGACGTTACGTGCGCGGATGCAGTGTGCTCTCTCCCCTCTCATTGCATAAACAAAGCCAACGATGTGTAGGTGACATGTTATCACAAAAACCCAGTTGACAACAAAAATACAACGTCTCTTAGAATACCTTAACCGTTATTGTACCCCGCAATGCCACGTTGTACGTTGTTAGTAAACAAAGATGCTTCATTAGGGAGTATAAAACGCTTACTCACCGCACAATCAGGATTCAAGAAATCCAGTCGATTATAGCCGATTTCCCCTCGTATATCAAGACCAACCGGGTGGGGAACTATTGTAGTAAATGTGGAATGTGGGATTTTATTCTGTGCTGCAAGGGCACACGGTAAAATCCAGGGTACGGTATGGAGAAGAAGCGTAAAACGGTAACGTCAAACACTGGAACTTTTCCTACCGGAAAAACGGCCGTTATGTCAGTTGATCAAGATGATGGATATGTCTGTCTAGTCAAGGTCATCTCAGATTTACTCGTTTCTTCTATTTCCGTCCGCTTTCCCATGCCAATAGCCATCTCTCTCTATCTCTCTTTCTCTCTCTCTTGCTCTCCGTCCAGCTCTTACCGAAAAACACCGACCGCACTGTACCGACTGTGACGTCACGAACGTCCACAGCTGCTGCAGGATGATAAATGTATATTAAAGCCTGTGGTTTAAATAAGCAGAAATAGTACCACCTTGTTATCAAATTAGTACTGTCACTATGAACAAAAATCGTATACATGGTTATGGATGGATAAAATAAAAAAACGAGGCTAACTCTGGCTTTTGAAAAAAAAAATGGTATCATAAAATGAGCGTGGATGTTTAATGTGATTTTGAAATAGCCCACATTCTGTTTGCAATGAGTGAATGTTGAGGGAAAATAGACAAATGCCTAAAAGATTGTAGATAGCCCAAGCATGCTTCATGAAAATCTAAGGCCTCATTTTGATTTTGGCAATAGTCCTATGCCACAGTCACAAATAGGCCGAACAGATTTTCAACCCACTGACAGGCACATGACGTGCCCACTGGTACACTCTTCTAACTGACTAAGCTGTGTGTGTGTGTGTTTTATTTAATGTAACCAATGTATTTTAATAGGTCAATTGACTGAAAATGCATTCTCATTTAAAGCAACGAACTGGGGGATAGTTACAAGGGAGAGGAATGAGCCATTTGGAAACTGGGGATGATTAGGTGGCCATGATGGTATTAGTGCCAGATTGGGAATTTAGCCAGGACGCCAGGGTTAACACCCCTACTCTTACATTAAGTGCCATGGGATTTTTAGTGACCACAGAGAGCCAGGACACTCATTTAACATCCCATCTGAAAGACAGCACCTTACACAGGGCAATGTCCCAATCACTGCCCTGGGGTATTTTTTTTAGAGCAGATGAAAGAGTGCCTCCTACAAGCCCTCCAACACCACTTCCAGCAGCATCTGGTCTCCCATCCAGGGACCGACCAGGACAAACCCTGCTTAGCTTCAGAGGAAAGCCAGCAGTGGGATGTAGGGTGGTATGCTGCTGCTGCTGCTGTTGGTCTATGTGCGTGTGTGTGTGTGTGCGTGAGTGTGTGTGTGTGTTTGATGAACTGTGTGAGTTGGGGACACAGAGGCCCCATTGTCTCTAGGGAAAAAATTAACAGCTATTGGCTGAGTTTCAATCCAGAACGTTGATCCCTCCCCTCTGCCCTTGTTTCCTGTCCTTCACAACAGCTGAGATAACAGTGTGTCCCAATAGTCGGAAGTGGTTTCCTTTCCCCATCTCTCCTTCATCTGAACTCAATTTAACATCTTATCTGGAGAACGGTACACTTTGGAGGGCAGTGTTCCCATCACTGATCATGGGCCTTGGAGTCTCCACTTCCATCTGGACCTGGTCTCCCAGTCTTATCCAAGGATTGACTAGGACCACTCTGCTTAGCTTCATAGGCCACCCTGTATACATAGTAGTATTCATGGCTACTATGTTGATGACTCTATCTTGACCTCTGATTGGCTAGGTGGTTTCCACCATATTGTTAGAATCCATTCAGTTTTGCGATTGTTTTGGGTCTTGGCTTATGTGGGTGTTTTTGGACTACATCAAGGATCAGGTCCCCGTTTTAAGTGAACGGAGGGTCCTGCAGTACCACATGTGAACACAGAGCGTCAGTATAGCGCCACTGTTGAGGATTTCCTAAATGTGACACCAACGTCCATCACGAGTGCAGTGTGCGGACTTTGTTACCAGTGAAAGGTCCGATAGTTCTAATGTAAAGTAGCCTAAACAAAGAAGCTAATAGTAAAAGCGATTCAGCACAACTGAAGCGGAAAGAGGCAGAATCAGAATTACGAAGTTCACCACTAAATTTAGCCCCACCAAACAGTGGACATGGACGGTCACAGGTTCAGCATCTAGGGCTGCGTTTAGACAGGCAACCCAATCTTATCTTTATGTCACTAATTTATATTTTGACCAATAACATCAGATATTTTCACATCTGATCTTTTTCAGAGCTGATCTGATCGTTCAAAATACCAAATAGTTTAAAAAAAGATCAGGATTGGGCTGCCTGTCTAAACGCAGCCTATTAGGCCTAGGCCTATACTCTCGATTGTTAGCATATGTATTACCTAACAAATAGTAAATTAAGTGGAATTAAAGAAGACAGACTAGACTACATCCAAACACAAACAAACCACTCGGATGATGATAAATTAATCATGCTCCAGCGGTTATTGTTCATAGACTACCTATCTATAAAGTGCGCGTTCATGTCTCTCCGCGCTCTGCTATTGGTCCGCTCGCGCGGTTTCCCGTGGTTCAACAGTTTTGTAGCAACAGCTCCTTCACCCCAAACACCACCCCCACAAAAACACCGTATTTATAACATCCACCCTCGGGGACGCGCACGCGACACTGGCTTTCACTGATGCATATTATTTTGTTGGACAATGTTCTGCGTCATGTTGGACAATGTTCTGCGTAATTTGTGCGTTTGGTTGACTGTTTATCTGATTTCCAGTTGACTTATGATTTGAGGTGCATGTTAATAAAAAAGATTGTTGCGCCGTTCTGGGTTTCGGAAGGGCTTGTTCAGAGGGACTCTGCCCGAAGCGCGATTCTGAGGATTTGTTTTATTGACGATTTTCTGAGAGAAGGTTTTGATTGTAATATACAACTGTGCTCACTTGGATGTGAGAAACTAATATGTATAGTTGTCTGCCATATGCATTGTAAGGAAAAGGGAAGATAGTCTACTGCAACTGATTTTTAGATAAGAGGGATTTTTAAGAGGGATTTTGTAAGGGGCTCAGCCAGGACATGTGAGAAGAACAAAACCATGTCCCTCACTGACGGACGAGAGCGGACACCGGACACACGCACCTGTCTGCCCACTGTCACACCGTGGCACATGGTGGTGTGTTGTTGTCTGGTTTTCTCTCTAGGAGACATGTGATTTACAGCCTTTTGCTGGCTATAGTGATTCGGTTTATTTGTGTCCAATCTATAGCCTAGTACAATGGGATACAATAGGAGATACTTGGACCCAAATATATTCGTTTTTTAAATTTGTATTTATTCAGATCACTTTAATCTCAGATAAAATCTATTTTGCAAACGAGACTTGGTCGAATAGCAGCAATGGGCCTAATGTCTCATTGAGATTTTAATAATCCCTTCTTCAATAGAGCATTGAATTGATTGAAAATGAATTTCGAACAGATTCTAACAGCTGTAGGAGGGTTTGGAAAGTACCAGAAGATTCTGTATGTGTGGATCTGTCTGCCTCAGATACTACTGGGTTTTCACATGATGGCCAGCATCTTTACCGGGGCTACACCAGGACATCGCTGCCGGGACAGCCCGAGCTCAGGCCCCGGTAATAACGTTCATAATGGTAGCCTGGCTTTGACTTCATCCGTTACTGTTACTGCAAAGCTGAACCTCAGCATCCCGGTGGATCCACAGGTGGACGACTCCTGCGTCCTCATGGACATTCTAACAGAGAACGGGACTGCGCGCGCGCCTTGCGAGCACGGATGGGTGTACAGCCAGGATATTTATCAAAGCACTACCATCACCGAGGTAAATAATGCCTTTCCCTTATATTGTGTTCAGATTAATGGGGTTACTAGGAAAATGTTAGTCTCATCTGTTCACTTCCCTACTACAGCGCCATGGTGAACAGGGTACCATGGATGGAGACTAGGTGGAACCTCAGCTGTGCTAGGGGAAGATGTTATGAACAGTTCTCTCATCAGACCTGTTGTTCCCTGTCTCACCACACTCACTCACACACTCTCTCTCTCCTACAGTGGGACTTGGTGTGTGACAAGGCATGGCTCAACAGTTTGGGGTCTTCTGTCTACATGTTGGGTCTGCTGGTGGGAGCAGTCATCTTTGGAGCTATGGCAGACAGGTACATAACATAACCCTTGACCCCAGACCTCTAACCTCTGTCCCTCTTTACATGTTGGGTTTGCTGGAGGAAACTGTTGTCTTTGACATTTTTGTAGGGGTTGATACATTGTTTGTGGAAAACACAAACTTCAGAATCATTTTTATACATCAAATGCACTACAAGTGTTTCTTCATTGCGGGAATGTTCACTGGCAACAGGGTGATCAGATTAAGATCCTACATCTGTAGAATCTTCAATACCCCTTGCCCTCTACCACCAGACCCTAAACCAGCCATACTCCCAGAACGGGGTCAATACGGACCACAGGTCCTGACTTAAAGGAACTAAGTCGGACTTTCAATTTAATGCTGTTATGAGTTGTAATAGTAAAATACACAAGGTGCAAATTCAAAATGTGGTAATGTATGGGCAGTTTCCTCTTGTTATGTCATTCACTGACAGACCTTAGAGAGAGCTATTTATAACCTGTCAGGAATTTACAGTTTATTAAGAACCAGCCCATGTTAGCTAGGTAGGATGTTAGCTAGGTATGTAAGTTAGGCTAACTAAGCAGCTATCTAAATCTTGTAGTTACCATGTACAGATTATGTGCCCATGGGGGCCTCCATGCCCCATGGCAAAATGTGTATAATTGCAGGAACTTATCTTTAAAACTGCAAAATGTTCTCTCAACCAAAAAGAGGGGTGTGAACAGTTTGCGGTCGCATGGGTCGCGAGGTGGGGGTTTGTTTCTACGCCGATAAATGACAATATCCATCCGGACCTTAGCCACCTAGGAAATTTCAGTGGCTCTGACCCCTACCTAAAACCTAACCCATGGTCAACATGAATTTATAACTTCAATGTCATACATTTTGATAAATACTCACAGTCTCCCCCCCTCTCCCTCTCTCTGTAGGATTGGTAGGAGGTATGCCCTGCTCCTCTCCCTAGCACTACAGACAGTGTTTGGAGTGGCTGCGGCTTTTGCTCCAAACTTCCCTGTGTATGTCCTGCTGCGATTTATTCTGGGGACTACTATCTCTGGAGTCATCATCAACGCCTTTGTACTGGGTACACACACATGTATACCCCCCCAAAATGTTAACTGTAATCGATATGATTGCTATTTACACAGGACTGGAATTTACATGAAACCATTCTGCCAAACATTCAATCCATTATTAGAATTTAAACAGTACAACAATGACATCACCTATATTCCTTCTTTCCAACCCCAGAACACACATTATTCCTAACCCCTGACCCCTAGCTCTATTCTCAGAAACCTAAACCCCTTAGTTCCACACCACCCGATCCACTCAAACCTTAATCTCCCCTTCCCCTTAACCTAACCCTTATTATACCTCTCCTTCCTTTCTCTGCTTTCCTTCCACCCTCTCCTCCCCCTCTCCTTCCATCCCTCCTTCTCTCCACAGGTACAGAGTGGACGTGTGCCCAGCGTCGTATGTTAGCTGGTGTCTTCACTGACTACTTCTTTGGCCTGGGCTACATGCTAATAGCTGGACTAGCCTACCTCATACGAGACTGGAGAAAACTACAGCTGGCTATATCTGTTCCTGGCTTTCTGTTCATCTTCTATATATGGTGAGGACACACACACACTTATGCTTGGCCGGTTGCTCTTCACTATTCATGTCTCTTTCTCTCTCCCAGAAGAAAAAAGTAAAAGTAATGTCCGCAACTCTGGTATTCTCCCATGGTGATTTAATCATCATAAAGACGTTTCGTTCCGAGTTGGCTCTTCGTCAGGTCATCATACACCACTGTGAAACACACCTACCTAAAAAACCTCTAGATGCATTAACATCTGGTCACTTGAATACATATAATACTTTAACCTCACAATAAATATTACACAGTAGACATGATGGAAAAACATAAATACATTTTGTTTTGTATCCATGTAAATATACAGTGCCTTCGGAAAGTATTCAGACCCCTTGACTTTTTCCACATTTTGTTACTTTACAGCCTTATTCTAAAATTGATTAAATTAAATAAATCCTCAGCAATCTACACACAATACGCCATATTGACAAAGTAAATAATAATAAATAATATGTTGTAATAATAATAAATAAAAACAGAAATACCTTATTTACATAAGAATTCAGACCCTTTGCTATGAGACTCGAAATTGAGCTCAGCTGAATCCTGTTTCCATTGATCATCCTTGAGATGTTTCTACAACTTGATTGGACCTGTTGTAAATTCCACCTGTTGTAAATTCAATTGATTGGACATGATTTGGAAAGGTACACACCTGTCTATATAAGGTCCCACAGTTGACCATGCATGTCAGAGCAAAAACCAAGCCATGAGGTCAAAGGAATTGTCCGTAGAGCTCGGAGACAGGATTGTGTCGAGGCACAGATCTGGGGAAGGGTACCAAAACATTTCTGCAGCATTGAAGGTCCCCAAAGAACACAGTGGCCTCCATCATTCTTAAATGGAAGATTTTTGGAACCACCAAGACTCTTCCTAGAGCTGGCCGCCCAGCCAAACTGAGCAATCTGCGGAGAAGGGCCTTGGTCAGGGAGGTAACCAAGAACCTGATGGTCACTCTGAGAGCTCTACAGTTCCTCTTTGGAGATGGGAGAACCTTCCAGAAGCACAACCATCTTTGCAGCACTACATCAATCAAGCCTTTATGATAGAGTGGCCAGACGGAAGCCACTCATCAGTAAAAGGCACGACACCACTCTTGGAGTTTGCCAGAAGGCAACTAAAGATTCTCAGACCATGAGAAACAAGATTCTCTGGTCTGATGAAACCAAGATTGAACTCTTTGGCCTGAATGCCAAGCGTCATGTATGGAGGAAACCTAGCATCATCCCTACGGTGAAGCATGGTGGTGGCAGCTTTATGCCGTGGGGATGTTTTTCAGTGGCAGGGACTGGGAGACTAGTCAGGATCGAGGCAAAGATGAGCAGAGCAAAGAACAGAGAGACACTTGATGAAAACCTGCTCCAGAGCACTGGGGACCTCAAACTGGGGCGATGGTTCACCTTCCAACAGAACAACAACCCTAAGCACACAGCCAAGACAACACAGGAGTGACTTCGGGACAAGTCTCTGAATGTCCTTGAGTGACCCAGCCAGAGCCCGGACTTGAACCCAATCGAACATCTCTGGAGAGACCTGAAAATAGCTGTGTAGCGACGATCCCCATCTAATCTGACAGAGTTTGAGAGGATCTGCCGAGTAGAATGGGAGAAACTACCCAAATACAGGTGTGCCAAGCTTGTAGCGTAATACCCAAGAAGACACAATGCTGTAATCGCTGCCAAAGGTGCTTCAACAAGGTACTGAGTAAAGGGTTTGAATACTTATGTAAATGTGATAATTCTGTTTGTTTAAATAAAAAACTATTTTTGCTTTGTCATTATGGGGTATTGTGTGAAGATTGATGAGGGATTTGTTTAAAAAAAATACATTTTAGAATAATGCTGGAAAAAGTCAAGGGGTCTGAATACTTTCCGAAGGCACTGTAGGTGTGCAATAGATTTAAAAAATGGGTGAGACAAATGGTCAATCATTTTGTATACAATATGATATTATATACTCTCTCTCTACCCTCAGGGTGCTTCCTCAGTCAGCTAGGTGGTTGCTAGCCAATGACAGGAGAGAGGAGGCCATTGTTCTACTACGCAAAGCTGCTACAGTCAACGGACGTGTATTACCACCTACTATACAGGTACCACACAGACACATCTTGTGTTTTTCACAGTGTTTGAGCATGCAAATAAAATATTTTATGTGTGTGTATGTTTAGGTGGACAGGTGTGACATGGAAGGTAGAAGGAGACACTCAGCTGCAGATCTCATTAGAACACCCCAGATGAGGAAAAGAGCTCTTATCCTTTTCTATGTCTGGTAACTAAAAAGTGTGTGTGTGTGGACGTGTTTAACTATACATGTGGGGACCAGAAGTCTCTACAAGAATAGTAAACAAACAAAAATTTGACCAACTGGGGACATTTTGTTAGTCCCCACAAGGTCAAATGCTATTTCTAGGGGGTTTCGGGTTAAGGTTAGAATTAGTGTTAGGGTTATAATTAGGGTTAGGGTTAGTTTTTCGGGTTACAGGCTGACTACACAGCTCGCGTCGCGTGCGTGAGCGTTGCAAAATAAATTTTGAAATCTATATTATTCAATTATTGCACCCACACTGCTCGCGCGCGCCAACGAGCGTCTGCGTTGCCAAGGGCTAAAACAGAAGTCAGTTCTATTTCTGACGCAAATCGAGCTGCAAGTCCTGCCTCTCCCATCTCCTCATTGGTTTATAGAAGCAGATACCCACGTGCCATCTCCTCATTGGTTATACCCACTTGGGTGACTGAAAGACGAACGAGGTCGGTGGCGGTAATGCACCTAATTTATGAAAGTTGCCAATCGCAATATAAAGTCAAGAGAAGAAAAAGCCTAGAAGGAGGAGAGATGACTAGAAACAATTCGTTTGACCGTTTTATGTGTGGATTCATTGTCGGAGTAGAGGACCTTGTGCATTTCAGGTAAAATAACTCAATGTTTATATCCTAGGACAAATTAGCTAGCAACAGCAAGCTAGCTAAATAGGACAAATTAGTTAGCAAGTGCAAGCTAGCTAGCTAAATTGCCATAAAGGTTTCATGCTTTTCAACCTGTCCCCAAATTAATGTAATTGGTTCAGAGTTTGTTTTGATATTTTAACCTGCGTTTGGTGTGGGGGGACAAAAAACATTTATGCGCGCAGCCGGTTTGGGTTACTTGTTAGGGTTTGAGTAAGGGTATAGGTTAGGGTTAGGTTTAGGTTTAGGGTTAGGGAAAATAGGATTTTGAATGGGACTGAATTGTGTGTCCCCAGAAGGTTAGTTATACAAGACTGTGTGTATGTGTGTGTCTAACCCTGCTCTTTCTCTCTCTAGGTTTGTGAATGTATTGGTATATTATGGACTGTCTCTAGGTGTATCTAAACTGGGCTCAGACCTCTACCTGACTCAGTTCATCTTTGGATTGGTGGAGATCCCTGCCAGGTCATTGGTCCTCCTGTTCCTCCCTTGGAGCAGACGCCTATCCCAGAGTGGCTTTCTGGCCCTTGGGGGCGTGGCCTGTCTGCTCACTCTAACTGTACCTACAGGTGTGTGTGTGTGTGTGTGTGTGTGTGTGTGTGTGTGTGTGTGTGTGTGTGTGTGTGTGTGTGTGTGTGTGTGTGTGTGTGTGTGTGTGTGTGTGTGTGTGCGTCAGGAGACTCCTCAGAGGAGGAAGGTTATCCTTTTTAGATAAAACTATATTAAATATAATCACGTCACCAAATAATTGATTAAAACACACTATTTTGCAAAGAAGGTCTACTGTAGCATCAACAGCACTCTGTGGGGTAGCACCATGGTGTAGCCGGAGAACAGCTAGCTTCCGTCCTCCTCTGAGTACAATGACTTCAATACAAAACCTAAGAGGCTCATGGTTCTCACCCCCTTCCATAGACCTACACAGTAATTATGACAACTTCCGGAGGACGTCCTCCAACATATCAGAGCTCTTGCAGCATGAACTGACATGTTGTCCATCCAATCAAAGGATCAGAGAATTAATCTAGTATTGAAAGCTTAAGCTACAGCTAGCTAGCACTGCAGTGCATAAAATGTGGTGAGTAGTTGACTCGAAGCGAGAGAAAGAAAATAGTTGAACATTTATTCCTCAATGAAGGAGAAGCAAGAGAAATAGAGAGAGAGATTATAATTTTGTTCAGTTTCACTTATTTAGCTATTAAATGCAGCTAGCTAGTTTAGCCTACCGAAACACACTGCTCAAACAAAGGGATGCTATGTTAGCTAGCTGGCTATGACTATCCAACACAACACTGAAACTCCTAAAGTCAAGGTAAGCTTTTGGTTTTACTAATTTATTGCCACTGGGGCCCGCTGGTGTAACTGCTTACTGGCTGTACACTGTAACATTACTGCATTATTGTAGCGGATTTACTAACACATTAGTTCTATTAGCTATGCTAATAGAACTATGACGTTACTTTAGCTAATAAGGTGACAACGATGTAGGCTGTGTGTAGCGGTTTGGCTTGGAAAGGTTTTTTCACCTGATGTTTTGTGCATTGAAGTCCTCAAGCGAAGGGAAGAGGTGAAAGCAGGAGAGCGCATAACCTAGATGCGAGAAGGAATACAACGTGGCTGATATGAATCTGTGAACTGTGTTTATTCGTGATCAGGGGTGTATTCATTCCACAGATTCTGTTGAAAAACATTTCTTAAACAGAAGCAAACTGAACAAAACGGGGATTAACATACCTGACTGTCTGTCACATCAAATTTGTCTCTCGACCTGTGTGCACCTATGTTGTAAACTTTCATTCATAGGCTAGGTTGTAACAACCTCATGATGGGTATAGAGAAAATTCTAGTATCATGTAGTAGCCTAAACCGATCAATGTCACATTGAACTGGGTGAATGGAATATGAATGACAGTCATCCAATACGCTGTAATAGAAATAAGGCCATGCTCATGAAAAATTGTCCTCCCTGAAACGGCACTGACCGCCACTGGTGTGTGTGTGGGGGGGGGGGGGGGGGGTTGTAACATATTGGGTCCACAAAACAGCTGTTAGTCTGTCTATAAAACACCACGGCAGGTAGCCTAGCGGTTAAGAGCGTTGTGCTAAATGACAAAATCATGTAATAAACATTCTCTCTCTATCCCCCTCTCTCTCTCTCTCTCTCTCTCTCAGACCATCCCAACCTGATAACAGGTCTAGCCATGGTAGGAAAGTTTGGTATCACTGCTTCCTTCGCTGTTATCTATGTTTATACTGCTGAGATCTTCCCTACTGTACTACGGTAAGAAGTGTGTGTGTGTGTGTGTGTGTGTGTGTGTGCACATTCATTTGTGTGATTGCTAACTTCTATTACCAGTGTGTGTGTCTACAGGCAGACAGGGATAGGTGTGTCCAGTATGTTTGCCCGTGTAGGGGGTGTGTTAGCCCCCCTTATCAACATGCTCCATACCAGAAGCCCCTCTCTACCCATGCTCATCTTTGGCTGCGCCCCCCTGCTTGGCGCAGTTCTCGCCCTGGCACTGCCAGAGACTGCCAACAGACCACTACCGGATACCGTAGAAGACGCAGAGAACTGGGATACTAGGTACTATATCTACTGACAGACAGACACACAAACACACACCAGGGTTGGGGTCAATCCCATTTCAATTCCAGTCAATTCAGGAAGTACAATGAAATTTAAACTCCAATTCCAATTATGTTCCAATGCTTTTCAATGAGAAAAATGTGGAATTGGAATTTGGTTAACATTCTGAATTAACTGGAATTGACCCCAACCCTGACACACACACACGCGCACACACAATCAAGTCCACAAACTAACCCCTATTGCCAACCATAACCTGTGTGTTTGTTGACTGTTTTTGTTTAAAACGTTTTATGAGTTTGTTTTCTACTTCAGGTTTCCTCCAAAGAAGGGCCAAGGAGAGGACATTATCCAATCAGCAAGCAGCACAGAGGGGCAGGAACTACAGCGCCTAGCAACGGAGTCTTGACCACTCACACACATGCACACATCCCAGCAATCCGCACACAAACACACATACAGTTGAAGTCAGAAGTTTACATACACCTTAGCCAAATACATTCAAACTCAGTTTTTCACAATTCCTGACATTTAATCCAAGTAAAAAATCCCTGCCTTGGGTCAGTTAGGATCACCACTTTATTTTAAGAATGTGAAATGTCAGAATAATAGTAGAGAGAATTATTTATTTCAGCTTTTATTTCTTTCATCACATTCTCAGTGGGTCAGAAGTTTACATACACTCAATTAGTATTTGGTAGCCTTCAATTTGTTTAACTTGGGTCAAACGTTTCGGGTAGCCTTCCACAAGCTTCCCACAATAAGTTGGGGAAATTTTGGCCCATTCCTCCTAATAGAGCTGGTGTAACTGAGTCAGGTTTGTAGGCCTTCTTGTTCGCACACACTTTTTCAGTTCTGCACACACATTTTCTGTAGGATTGAGGTCAGGGCTTTGTGATGGCCACTCCAATACCTTGACTTTGTTGTCCTTAAGCCATTTTGCCACAACTTTGTAAGTATGCTTGGGGTCATTGTCCATTTGAAAGACCCATTTGCGAACAGGCTTTAACTTCCTGACTGATGTCTTGAGCTTTAATATATCCACATCATTTTCCTGCCTCATGATGCCTTCTATTTTGTGAAGTGCACCAGTCCCTCCTGCAGAAAAGCACCCCCACAACATGATGCTTCCACCCCCATGCTTCACGGTTGGCATGGTGTTCTTCGGCTTGCAAGCCTCCCCCTTTCTCCTCCAAACATAACAATGGTCATTATGGCCACCAGTTCTATTTTTGTTTCATCAAACCAGAGGACATTTCTCCAAAAAGTACAACCTTTGTCCCCATGTGCAGTTGCAAACCATAGTCTGGCTTTTTTATGGCGGTTTTGGAGCAGTGGCTTCTTCCTTGCTGAGCGGCCTTTCAGGTTATGTCGATATAGGACTCGTTTTACCGTGGATATAGATAATTTTGTACCGGTTCCTCCAGCATCTTCACAAGGTCTTTTGCTGTTGTTCTTGGATTGATTTTCACTTTTCGCACCAAAGTACATTCATCGTCTCCTTTCTGAGTGGTATGACAGCTGTGTGGTCCCATGGTGTTGATACTTGCGTACTATTGTTTGTACAGATGGACGCGATACCTTCAGGCATTTGGAAATTGCTCCCAAGGATGAATCAGACTTGTGGAGGTCTACAATTTTTTTTCTGAGGCCTTGGCTGATTTCCTTTTGATTTTCCCATGATGTCAAGCAAAGAGGCACTGAGTTTGAAGGTAGGCCTTGAAATACATCCACAGGTACACCTCCAATTGACTCAAATTATGTCAATTAGCCTATCAGAAGCTTCTAAAGCCATGACATAATTTTCTGGAATTTTCCAAGCTGTTTAAAGGCACTGTCAACTTAGTGTATGTAAACTTCTGACCCACTGTAATTGTGATACAGTGAATTTATAAGTGAAATAATCTGTCTGTAAACAATTGTTGGAACAATTACTTGTGTCATGCACAAAGTAGATGTCCTAACCGACTTGCCAAAACTATAGTTTGTTAACAAGAAATTTGTGGAGTGGTTGAAAAACGAGTTTTAATGACTCCAACCTAAGTATGTAAACTTCCGACTTCAACTGTAGTAGAATCCACGAGGCAACCTCTCACTCGTTACAAGATTCAAAACCACATACCATACAGAAGGTCTGTATAGAAGCACTATGCAATGCAAGTAGCAGACCAACATGTGCACACACACACACATACAATAAGGGGGTCATTCATAAATCCTACAGTAAATGAATCGCCCTTGTTTTCCTATACATAAACACTCAACTTTTTAGCGCTCTTCATTCAAACATGTAACATTTGTTTTGGTTTTCAGAAATTTGATAACATTACTGGGGTGGTAAAAACAAATGAATAACCCCAAAACACACAAACGTGCCAACAACATTTTAGGTTGTTTGGTGAAACATGCTCATGTGATGAGTAACCTTGTCTGAGACCTGAAGTTTTGCATTAACTCCCTGAGCAAATGCCTAGGCTTTAGTTCAGTAGGCTATACCTTTTATTGCGCACTGATGACCTGTCAACCATCTTTCTAAAACATTTTTATTTTTGAGAACCAATTAACTATTTTCATGGTACTGTATATCTATGTCATTACATATCTATATCGTATGTGGTATATCTATGCAATATGTCTTTGTCTATCTATGCCATTTAGGTACTTACTATCTTATCTTCTTTTCCAGATAACTATTACTCGAGAATGCTAGCTTGAGAGTACATCAGAATATTGTTCATAAATGTGAACACATGCACTAGCTTTTTACAATACCCATTATGTAGCTCTTATAAAGTCTATTATGCAGGTATAATTCAGAGGTTTGCAAGCGTTTTGGTTGATTGTAATAATATTTGTGTTGTTGAAATGTAGTACATCTGTAACTGCTATAGCCTTTTTTTGGCTGTGTATTTTGTTCTGAGGGCATCATTGACAATTGGCAAAGGTTAGATTTGATCCATAGCTATATACACTACATCAAAAGTATGTGGACACCTGCTTGTCAAACATACATTCCAAAATCATGGGCATTAATATGGAGTTGGTCCCCCCTTTGCTGCCATAACAGCCTCCACTCTTCTGGGAAGGCATTCCACTAGATATTGGAACATTGCTGCAGGGATTTGCTTCCATTCAGCCACAAGAGCATTAATGAGGTCCAGCACTGGTTGGGCAATTAGACCTGGTTTGCAGTCGCCGTTCCAATTCAATCCAAAGGTGTTCAATGGGGTTGAGGTCAGGGTTCTGTGCAGGCCAGTCAAGTTCTTCCACACCGGTCTCTGCATGGATCTCACTTTGTGCACAAGGGCATTGTCTTGATGAAACAGGAAAGAGCCTTCCCCAAACTGTTGCCACAAAGTTGGAAGCACAGAATCATCTAGAATGTCCTTGTATGCTGTAGCGTTAAGATTTCCCTTAACTGGAACAGCCAGAGGCATTTTGTAACTCGGTAGTGAGTTTTGCAACCGAGGCCAGGATTTTTTTAAACACGCTATGGCGGTGCCATTCTGTGAGCGTGTGTGTACGGCTGAGCCGTTGTTGCTCCTGTTACCACTTCACAATAACAGCACTTAGTTGACCAGGGCAGCTCTAGCATAGCATCAATTTGACAAACTGACTTGTTGGAAAGGTAGCATCCTATGACGGTGCCATGTTGAAAATCACAGTTCTTCAGTGAGACCATTCTACTGCCAATGTTTGTCTATGGAGAGCGCATGGCTGTTTGCTCGATTTTATACAACTGTCAGCAACAGGTGTGGCTAAAATAGAAGAATCCACTCATTTGAAGGGGTGTCCACATACTTTTGTATATATAATGTACATGTGGTGTTACTGCTAGCAATAGCAAGGCATACATGTATTCATCATGTGTTTAGAACGACCGAGTGTGTTGGGAAGAGTAAGGTCTTATTTTTCACATGAGTTAGCAAAACACTATTGAGTCACAGCATGATGAACAAAAAGAAAAGAGCAGCAAGTACAAAAACATTCCACATTTATTGAGATGATTTCACAATTCCAGAGCACAAGTGTGCGTATAGCATGATTCAGTGTGTGCGCACGTTTGTGTGACAAAGTGTGTATATGACAGTGAGAGGAAGGCACTGCGCGCCGACCAGCAATAAACATATCTAAAAACCTTACTGCCTAAACGACATTACTTCATCCCATGCACCACACACACTTCCGATATTATTCCAATTTCAAATACCCTCCTATCATCATTTAAAAAGGAGGTTTCTCCCTAGCTCTATGCCAGCGTAACATACGTAGCATCAGTGGTAACACCACAGTTGTTATCCTTCATAGACATCAGTATGTACCCGTCGTTTCCCCAGTAGGTTGACCAGGAGTTCTTCACCAGCCAGTAAGGCTCCGCCTCCATGACACCATAACCCACTGCAAGCACCGCGTGGTCCAGGGAGTCAGTTGTGTTTCCTAGGCGTGAGGGAGAAGAGATTGCGTGAGTGATCGAAGGAGAACAAGAGCCCTGGGGAACACCTCAGATGTGAAGAATAGCTGTGTATGTTTACCCTATAGCAGGCGTATTCAACTCTTACGCTACGAAGTCTGGAGCCTGCTGGTTCTGTTCTACCTCATAATTAATTGCACCCACATGATGTCCCATGTCTAAATCAGTCCCTGATTAGAGGGGAACACTGAAAAACCGCAGTGGAACTGGCTTCGAGGTCCAGAGTTGAGTTTGAGGGCACTATAGTATATAACTCACCACATTTGGGTTCATAGTAGACCCCGTGGCTGTAGAAGACAAAGGACCTATGTCCTGCGTCAATACTGATGGCCACTGGGCCGTGTTTAAACAGCGCCACCTTCAGGGCCTTGGCGTCACCTGACGTCACGTTGGTGTAGCTCTGGACACGAGCTGTCAGCTGGGAAGTGTTGACATGGCACAGGCCGTTCTGTTAGGAGAGAGAGTCATACACTAGCTTCAAGTACAGTATATTGTAAAGATTTAAATGTCCTGTTTGTCAGTATGAGTTTATAAACAAGTGTGTGTAAGATGTGAAAAGGAGCAGGCAAAGCCATCTCTGTGTGTCTCACCATGCCCATGTAGGAACCATAGGTCTCCGTAGTGGCGATGCCTCCGTGTTTCATGATCCACTCGTAGGCCCTCCACTCCTCTCCTCCGTCACATCCATTATTACCAAAGCCCCAGCTACAATCTACCAACATCTGCTGGGACAAGACCTGGAGAGACCCTGACTACAGGGAGAAAAGAGAAGAATTGACAATTATAACTGGGTGAGAAACATTCTACTTCTCCGGGGCAATAAATAAACCTAACAGAAGACTGGAAATGAAGAGTTGAGGGGGGGCCCCCCCCCGAGAGACCAATTATTGTTTTTTCACAGCAACTTCCACAGCTGCATCTGTGGGTTGCTAGGAGGTCAGAGGGGAGGAATCTGATTGGCCACCTGAGAAGTAGTATGTTTATGAACCTGCCAATGCGGCAGGACACAGCACCTCCTGGTCACTTCCTACTGAGAGGACAAGCTCATTTCCTTAGAGCTGGCAGAGGTACAAAGGAGGACCACTGACTAGACTAATAACCATCAACTCACACCGCTCAACTCTCCCAAATAAGTCCCAACTTCACCTTAAATAGCCTCCTATGTAAGTTCAACAAACTCCTTGAACCACCACACGTGGCTCATTAAAAATCTCCTGAACTGCCATCAGCTACTACTGCTAATGAGTGTGTGTTGGTCAAGGGAATGGTGAATCCTCAGCCCATAATAAACCTGTCTTGAACATTTCTAGAGTTGCTAGGCAACACCAGTGAGGACGGAATGCCTGTGGATGTGGATTATGGGGTGCAGGGAGACCAGAGATGGTGGTGATACATGCAAGTATATTACAGCTAGAGATCTTATAACACCTCAACCACATAATTATCAAATGCAAATACGTGAGAGAAAAGTGTTCACAAGCTACAGCTAATTGTGAACAACAAGTTGATATTCCATTTATTTTCCTCCATTGACAAACTTCAAGTCATTAACATAATGTGTAGGAATATAAGATAAATATACAAAGCAGAGGACTAGAGGTCAAGAGGGAATTAACGGTCAATAGAAATAGTAGTGTCAGTTCGACCTCTGAGTATGGGGTTCCAGTCAGGGACTCAGCTACATGTGGCAAATTCTCATTGGTCCACACATCGAGCCTGGGATACTTGGTATTTGGCCAATTTTACTGCAAGATATTCTAAATTGGTCAAACACAGTCTAGGCTTGAGTATAAACTACATCCCATCTCTTTGTTAAGTGGAGAAACATTGAGGACATGGAAGAATAAACATCTACTTTCCAGCATAACAACTGATTTGTTCTTGGAATATATTTCTCTCCCTGATTTGCTTTGGGGTCTGTTATTGAAGAACATCAACCGCTAATAAATGCAAATACGTGAGGGGAAAAATAAAGTTGACATCCTATTTATTTTCATCCATTTTACCTTCTGAATAAAAGGACAATATTAATGATCATCCTCCTTAGGGATGAGCTACAGCGCTGACTGTTGATATGGGTAGAAAATCCAATTAATTTCCATAATTTATTAAGTTGTTGGGTAATTTAGAACATTTCAGTGCAGCCTAAGATGTTATTGAAATAAAACCTAACTTGTTATGGCTTTACTTCACCTGTTCTGAAGATGGAGGGGGTGTTATAAAAAGATGATTTTTTGTGTAGAACACAGATCAACTCTACTTGACCATATTACCGGACAGCAATATGGTCAAGTGCAGCAAAGAAAGACCTAGCAAAGCTACAGCTGGCTCAAAACAGAGCAGCATGCCTTGCCCTTAACAGCACTAACATGCTTGATAGTCTTTCCTGGTTGAGGTTGACGAGACATGAAATGCGTCACTTCCAGTTATGAGCCATATTACTGTGATGAAAATTCCAGATTGTCTGCACAAGCAAATAACATTCAGCTTAGACACCCATACCCAAGTCCGAAACACATTCACAGCAACGCACAGGATTCAGAGAAAATTACTCAAGCAAACAGCAAAATTCCCTTGAAAAAAAAAACGGATTAAAAGATGTCATGGTACACAAACAGGGTTTTATAATTTACTGGAATTAAATTGGCCTGTGTGAATTTTACTTATCAAACAACTATCACAAGCGCACAGCATACACAGCCTAGTTTGAGTGAGATTTCTCCTGCAGCTTCTCTGCTGGAGTAAAACATGTGCTTTGAGCCCATTCATTGCACAACATTTTTAATATGCAATAATGTTTTAGTTATGGTGCATGATTTAAAAATAAAATAGCTATTTGTATCTAAACTGGTAATTGAAGCACATCTCCCATTCACCATCAAGTGCAGGCAACCTACTATCAGTGCGTCACCCACCACTTTACAACATGAGCTGGAGCTGCATTTTGAAAACATACTTAATTGTTTGAAACCTGAATGTTTGTCTTACCTTGCGTCAAAGTAGCCTATAGGCTAAATCTGACCATGGCAACATGGAGGCAAATATTTTATAAAAAAATAAAGTTTGGGGAAGCTTACAATTTATCCTACTATTCTGCATGCCAGTTATGATTTTCAGATTTTATGGAAGTTCCATTTCAATAATGTTTTTCATTTCTCAAAATCATTGTCACGTGCTTAATCATAAAATCTTAAGGCCAGGTACTTCTGTGTGCTCAGGCGCACGCACCCTCAACATTATCACGAGAGAGGAACCAGACATGGCTATTGTTCACATTGAGCCCTTCAAACAAAAAGACAATGAAACAAATCTCTTAAAAGGTTATGAAAAACCTAAACTTGTTTCTCACCAGTGTAGCAGGTTCTGAACTCTGCAAAGAACATTGTAAATTACTAATTAATCTAACCAACTGACAAGGATTAACAGTACATTTACTACTGGTGACAATCCCCATTACAAAGTTTAAATAATCTCAAAGGGCGAACAATGAATGAGCAAGAATTGGCAGGAGACAGGTGAGCCATTCTGGAGAGACTGGCCTATATCTACGCCACACATCCCTCCCCTTCTTGTCACATTTAAAATTATACTCGAGACATTATCGTCACACATTTGAGATGTTTTTCACTGACACCCGCAACTCAATAACCAGCATGGGCCATTGCCACGCGTGGTGCCCAAATTGTGGACTTCCAATAGGCATAGGCCTACGAGTTTGATTTGAAACAATCCACAGCAATTTTCTTAGAGAAATCAATAATCCTTGATTCCTCTGTGGCTAAGTCATTCTTTCTGGTGAAGTATTTTATTTCTGTACAGACCGGATTAATTATATAATTTGGGCACATGCATTTCCATTTAATTCCCTGTTGGACCCACCGCTATGACATTTCTCTCCTGGTTTTCATGTCAACTCTATTTCATTGTCCAGAAGACAAAGGCAACATCCTAGTCATATTAGCAACTCATCCTAGTTATGCATCTTTAGATTTCCCCCCCCACCACATTCTAATTTTAAAAGATTTTAATCTGTCACATGCCCTGTTTAGAATGGGGGTTTTCCAGGTGCCCTGTTCAGAATTGCATTTTGGCAAACATTTGAAAATGACATTTTATTGGCTGCTTCATTAAATTAGTTGCATGTTCTGTTAAGATGCATTAACATGGTCCAGCGCCACCTTTTCCAAACAGAAACCCTGGCAGACACTCTTGTTGTATCGTTTGTATATCGTTGTATTTTACATTTATGTGACTGTCCTTTGTCTATCAGTGTGTTTTTGTGGACCCCAGTGAGAATAGTTGCTGCAAAAGCTAATGGGGATCCAAATAAACAGCTATAACACATGCCAACTGAAGTTATTCTAAAAATCACTGTGTGAGATATTACTTTCAGGAAGAGAGCGCCCTCTACTGCTCCAGTGGTGGCAAAGCTCCAACATGAACCACAGATGGCCTGGTCCTTCACCGGAGTCACAGCACCTAGAAAATACACACAATGTTGTCACACACGCATGCACACGCACATGGAAGCTGGTGGGTGGAACTATAGGAGGACGGGCTGAGTAGTCTCTGGAATAGAATAAATGGAACGGTATCAAACAAAAATATGGAAACCACGTTTGACTCCATTCCATTCAGTTCATTCCAGCAATTACAATGAACTCGTCCTCCTATAGCTCCTTCCACCAGCCTCCTCTGCTCCACACACACACACCATAGAGCCTCCAGTCCAGCTGATCAGGGACCTGTACACCAGTGTATAGGTGCATGGGGAACGGCAAGCCGTTGTTGGGCCTCTTCCCTCCATTTCTGCCCCTCATAGCAGACAGCTCCGACATGGAGAGGTCAGACAGAGAGTTGACCGCCAGGGAGAACGACAAGCCAGCACGGTTCATAGAGTGGACATACCTGGGAGAGGGAGTGATGGAGGGAAGAGCGAGAAGGGAATAGAGGAAGACAGAATTTGTAACCACCAAATTATATTCACCTAGAACTCTTTCAATCACTCATTTGTTGCTCTTGCCCTCTCCCCCCAGCACCCTTACCGGAGGTTGTGAACGAATGCGTGCTCTCTCTTCTCGTGCTCTCTCTCATCACCATAACGACGACCAAACTGCTCCTTGAAGTGGCCGAACAACCGCTGGGCGTGGCCTAACGAGGAAGTGTGAATCAGATCTTTCATCGGATTGGCCAGCAGGTGGTCCTCCACCCCTGGACCAGGAAATGAACCACAGCTCATCCCTGAAGAGAGAGATGTGACCGACAAAAAAGTGATTAAGATTGTTTGCTAATTGTCACATGGCTTGAGAGCTGTGTGTGTGTGTGTGTGTGTGCGCATTCGAACCATCAGGCAGGGCGAAGACTTTGGGGTCAAACTTTGAGCTGAACTCCTTGTAGTCGACCAGATATTTATCATAATGGGACCCCAGCAGGGTGTTGTAGCCCATCATCTCGTAGTGTAGGGGCGTGGTCAGCTCAGCTCCTCCCATAACTCCTCCTTCAGGGCGTGTCACCCAGAGTGTGTAGGTATTCTTCTTGTGTCCGACTACTGTCACATTCTGCCAGACCTCACAGAGCACACCTCCATAGTACTCCATCCTGAGGAACTACACACAAAGACCATTTATTACAAATAACTTTTCAAAACTACCTGTATTAATTGAAAAACTCAATGAACTACCACACACACCATGAACCCCTGGAGGTTAGGTAGGGATCCTTGAGGTGTGACTGGCTCTTCTTTTGTGCCATTGACCTGGAAACACTTCATAATGTTTAGCTCCACCTCTGTGGTCTCAGGAGTGATCTTATAGGATGATCCCCAAGGAAGCTCCATCCCCATCTGGTACGTCGACACCTGACCTGCGGGTCACCATGACAACACACAGAAAATAAGAACTGAAGTTGACTGCGTGTTAGTGCTGGACTGTAACAAAAGTCTGCACACCCTAGAATAGAGTTAGAGATCCCTGGTCTTAGTGGCCCTCTCCTCATCTCCAGGATTTTATAGCGTGATTTAAAAGACACTGTAGTTGACAAGTTTCACTGTCTAGAAGTGCTGAGGTTTCAGTCTACTGACCCTGACTCAGAACAAAGGCCTCAGTTGCACACGTGATTCACTGACAGTGCGTCTCAAATGACATCCACTACAACCCTGCTGCTAACATGCACTATTTCTGATCAAAGCTGCAGCACAGGGTACTCCTCAAAAGGATGTAAAAAAACCACAAAAAACAGGTCCTGTACACCCAAGAACAACCCCTAGCCACTTGTTAAAATCTGCAAGGATTTTATAGACATAAGCAATATGGTGGATATTCCAGCTTGCCTGAGAGAACATGGAGCCATATTGCTTGACTATTGTACAGCTGGTGTGTAAATAGTTACCGTGGTAATAGTCGATGCGGCTGGTCCTCTCCTTCAGGTCGAACCAGGCCTCAAATGGTTCCTTTATCTCAGCATAGGGCAGGGAGATCACACCTGATACACACATGTAATTAATAAACTAACTAACTGTAAGTCACTCTGGATAAGAGTGTCTGTTAAATTATTAAAATGTAAATGGTGTAATCTTGTAGTTACTGACAAGTCATGCAAAAGTACAGGATATATTATTACCATACATTAAGTGACCACTCCTCAGTTCAATAACAATAGGTCTCACTCACCTTTGACATGGTATGCCTTGCCAAAGTCTGGGACTGAAGGGAGAGCTTTTCCCTCTGTGGCTGTGGAGAAAGAGCATGTCAATGCCAGAGGTGTATGAAGAGGTCATATTCCAGTCTACCCTTAACCCTTCTCATACTATTACTGCTAACATTACCCCTCCACTGTGACCTAAGAGAAGAAAGTGGGTTACATATGTGGAGTGGGGTTTGTGCTTGTTGCAGGACTACAAAGTAAACAACACATAAGATAACAGTAGAGACCAGGCGTGTGACCACCACGTGCCAAAGTCTCACGCTGGTGGTGTGATTGGCTGGATGACCTTAGAGGACTTATCAGACTGGGCAGAGACTGAGATATGAGGTTTGCTTTTCTCACTCAGTATTGTTGAAAAATAGTAAATGTGTTGCCTACTCTAGTCAGAAGCAACGCGAGTCAACAGTCGAGGTCCACAGATGGTATTTTAATATATATATATCCATCCTTTTATTTAACTAGGCAAGTCCGTTAAGAACAAATTCTTATTTACAATGACGGCCTACCCCGGCCAATGCTGTGCGCCGCCCTATGCAACTCCCAATCACGGCCGGATGTGATAAAGCCTGGAATCGAAAAAGGGATTGTAGTGACTGAGATGCAGTGCCTTAGACCGCTGCGCCACTCGGAATACACGAATCCAGTTTAGAGATAGTGTTCATTTTATGCCAAATTACAGTGAGTTACTCTAAAAAAAAAAAAATGTTTATCACGATGTTGTACCTAAATCAGTTTGACATAGTAAACTACTTAGGCTACATAGAGCTAGCGTTAGCCGACTAAACTCGTCTGGGTTCATTCCCCATGGATTGGAGTTCAGTCAGCTACAACAGAGCATTATCCTACCCGTGAATCAGAATCAATATTTGTTTACCAGTGCTACATGCAGGGTCTTGTCACAGAAGTTACTATAATTTGAACCCGCTCATTCCAAGATATTTGACTGGGAGTTTTAGCAGTGCGGTCGGGTTGCCCCGGTGTCACGAGATCTGTACAGGCGCGGCAACAGTTGTGTTCCCAATTAGCATTTTATCCAAAACACAATTCAGTTCATACAATAACACTACAAATAATTGTATAGTAGGCCTACATTTGGTTGAGTAAAGAGGACTCATCGAATACACAAAACGATCAGAATCTATCACCTTTTAATTAACTGTCTTAACAAAAACATCTCGAGATCTTACCTACTACGCTCCACAATAGCACAGTTACAATGTACCAGTCCCTCATAGCTTCTTTTCGTAGGTTGTTCTGCGTGTATATGAGCGCAGTCAGAAAGACATAAACATATCGTATTGTGTTCTGCAACGACTTGAGTGATCCAAAATGTATCGAATTTAAGTCCATGCTGTTAATGATTGGCATCTATGTTGGCCAATCAGATGGAAGTCCTGATAGAAGCCCTCCAATCACAGGACAGGGGTGGGTGAATTGGGCAAGTCATGCGATTTCGGTCGTATGAGGATTTTTGGTATTTATTGTGCATTTCTACAGATATTTTGGCATTATTCAGCATCTTTAGAGTCTGTCAGAGAGAAAATGGCATAATCATGTGCATTTACTGTCAGGGCTTCTATGGTTGTATTCCGCAGTGTGGCAGAATGCCATTGCCTCATAAAACGACAAATACAATTGCGAACCTGCGACACTATGTGGATCCATGTTCTTACTGTCAGTGACTATATGTGAGAAGGACACTATTTCGGAAACACATAACTAAAATTGTGCGTAATTGAGTCAGATAACAAATCAGTAGTGTACTCTGTCCACGAGATTACAAAACTGTAGTTTAATCGAGGTATTGATATTTAATTGATAATGTACAATACCATTATTACACAGAAACATTCATAAAGGTTGATTCGTACAGTTAATTTAACTTCACAACAGAGAACCGGAACTGCGTCATAATATATTAGTCAAATACCTGAGTTGGGCTTGAAGTCTAAACGGTGGAGGTGTCAGAATAACCACAAAACCCAAACAGGGAATTGGTTTCAATCATATTTCCACCATTAATTTTTTCCATAGGGGATTTTAGAGACACTTAAAATAAGGGCTGTGTTTCGTGTAGGCTTACCGTGGCGTGATGTTTTGATAATCATGTAAATCTCTCCTGGCCAAATTGACTTGTCAATATATTCCACTCAGATACGAAAATGCACATTAGCATAAAAGTAAACATGCAAGACTACAAATCCCTACAAGCTCCTGCATTTTATCCCTAGCTGACACCTTTGCTAACAGGTATTGTGCCATTAAAAACTTGCACAAGACAGTTCACAGAATATGTCAATTTAAAGAAATGTAGCCAATTTATTCATTACTACATTAGATAGTTAATCCCTTAGATTCTTATCATTGCCTCGATTTGGCAGTCTCGTCCAGATCATCATGGCATTTGTAGTTCTTTATGACACCCACATTAGCAACTAATTATCATTTCATTTTTGGGGGGGTAAATTCAAGAAAATATATTGATAAAAGTCACCTTGTCCGAAAGAGATTTAGACGGTTATCAAAACATTACGCCAGGGTAAATCTACACAAAACACAGCCCTTATTTTAAGTGTTTCTAAAATCCCCTATGGGAAAAATAAATGGTGGAAAAACAATTGGAACCATTTCCTTGTTTGACAGCTAGGTTATCGCTATTATGACTCATACTGTGGAATAGTCCAAAAAGTACCAACTCCAAGCTAAATTAAGTGCAGCTCAAATACTCTAAATTGTTTACTTGACATATGTATGACACAAGTTTTTAGATTACACATTTTATACAGCAGTTTTAACATAACAAAGACATTAACTCATCATGTTAACTAACACACTGTCATATGCATTTCCTCCCCCTAGTTTCCTCTTTCTAGTTCCTTATTATTGTGCAATTCAACCGTGATCGATTGGGCATTTATAAACCACTAGCTAGGCTTGAGGAAGTATAGCTGACCCTATCCTAATTTAAAACAATAGCCCTACACTGCCCTAACTGAAATGAATTTGATTGATCTGGGTCTCTAAAACTAGCCCTACAGGTAGGCTAAAACTATACCCATACGTATCCTACTGTAGGCAACAAAACCCAACACATACTACCAGCAGCACTACCTTTTATATGTACAGATTCTGGTGGGAAGTGTAGTGTGTGTGTGTTATTCTGGGCGGTCAGCCAGGTTAGTTCTGATAGGTAGTGTAGTATCCATCCAGTGGTTGGGGTTCAGGATCATGGAGTTCCACACAGATGCTTCTTCCTCTGTTGAATCCATCCAACACACTGCCACTCCGTAGCTCAGACCTGTAACACACACCTTATTACAATGTCATCTGTGCATACACAGTGCGTATCTATCTGTGTGTATCTCACCTGTCCCACGGCTGAGTCGGACCCCTCCCAGCAGGTGTGTTTTTAACCCTTCACGGTGCCAGACAGTCAGCTCAGCACAGGCCTCTCTCAGGTCAGCAGGCTGGAACCCGTCATACACCATGGTGTGGTTGTAGGTCGGACTGACCGACCGCTTAACCACGCGTGTCTTCTGACCGCTCGACCGGCTGGTGTCCGGCAGCACGTAACTTGGATTAAAGTCAAAGTAGGGTTAAAGAACAGTTATTATACTGTAAACACAGTCGTATCCCTCTAACTCTAGACCCCCATTCCACAAATCCAGGCCTTGAGAACGGCCACACTGCGGGTTTTCTTCCTACTCCTGACCTCTGAGCTCTAACCCACCTCTTGATGAAGGAGTCCACGGCACCCCCTTTGGTGGAGAGAAGACCCTGCGCTTCCCGCAGCCAGATGTGTAGCTCCCCTGTTAGAGGTAGACCTCCACCTACACAGAATATGTTCAGAATAAGTTCAGACAGAGAGAGTGAGTGAGTATGAGAGAGAGAAGGAGAGAAAGTGGAAGAAAGTGCTGGGTGTGTGTGACGAGCGTAGTGAGCTCAGTTTACCCTCGGACCCTACTGGGATGAACTTGATAGAGAGCAGGATGTTTCCTCGACTACTGATAGACTCTGGACTACACTGGACCTGAGAGAGAGAGAACAGAAAAAGAGGAGAGCGGGAGATTGAAGAGAAGAGAGATTAGGTTAGAAGGGTTACATAAGAGTTAGTTGAAATTCTCAGCACCTTCTCTTCTCCTGGCCAGTTAAGACCACATACAATGCAAGACTTACTGCATGCGCTGTTGTGTTGTGTTGTGTGTGTGTGTGTATACCAGCTCTTACCCGTGGCTGTAGCTGGTACCAGTCAGAGCGTGTATGTTTCCAGTCCCAGTGAGCCAGCTCAAGCTCCACCTCTCCTAGGAACAGGTTTCTGCCCAGGGGGGCAGCGTGCCACACAGACAGGTTCAGAGTCCTTCCACGCACCTCTGACACACTGATCTTATACTGAAACAAACACAATTATACTGAGAGACACAAGTGATTCATACATTCACATGTACATCAGACAAGACAGACAGAAAACAGACCGGCAAGTAGACAGAGAGAGGTAACAAACAAGACAGATGCTGAGGGAAAGGAATCGAGAAAGAGAGTGTGTGTGCTCTCACTTTCAGTGTCTGGTCAAAGACTGGGTTGAGAGTCTTTTTCTTCACTGATGTTTTCTTCTTACTGTGAGATGACTTATCAGGCAGGAGATATGCCTTCACATACCTACAACACACGCACACACACACACACGTCTTAACACAAATCAAGTGCTTCTCAAAGGGATAGTTCACATCAATGATGCCTGTAAGCATCCTCGAAACAGCAACCCTACTTTACTTACGGGTCGGAGTGGTTCTTGCGTGCGGCGGCCAGGTCTTCACAGCGACACACTCTGATCTGCAGCTCCTCCCTCTGAGTGTCATAGTCCAATGAGAATAGGACACGCCCTTTCACCTCCACTGCTCCGAACTCCCCCGAACTGAACAGACTCATCATACTGCCACTCAACTACATACACACACACACACATGTTTTGTATGTATGTACAGTTGAAGTTTGAAGTTTACATATACTTAGGTTGGAGTCTTTAAAACTCGTTTTTCAACCACTCCACAAATGTCTTGTTAACAAACTATAGTTTTGGCAAGTCGGTTAGGACATCTACTTTGTGCATGACGCAAGTAATTTTCCCAACAATTGTTTACAGACAGATTATTTCACTGTATCACAATTCCAGTGGGTCAGAAGTTTACATACACTAAGTTGACTGTGCCTTTAAACAGCTTGGTGTCACGTTCTGACCATAGTTCTTGTGTGTTTTGCTTGTTTTAGTGTTGGTCAGGACGTGAGCAGGGTGGGCATTCTATAATGTGTGTCTAGTTTGTCTGTTTCTATGTTTGGCCTAATATGGTTCCCAATGAGAGGCAGGTGTTTTGTGTTGTCTCTGATTGGGAATCATATTTAGGTGGCTTGTTTTGTGTTGGGGATTGTTTCCTGTCTTTGTGTTTTCTCTGCACCAGATAGGGCTGTATCGGTTTGCCACATTTTGTTATTTTGTATTGTTGTAAGTGTTCACGTTATTCGTAATTAAACATGTTGAGCACTGGCTACGCTGCATGTTGGTCCGATCCCTGCTACACCTTCTCTTCTCTTGAAGAGGAGGAAGGCTGCCGTTACAGAACCACCCACCAAACTCGGACCAAGCAGCGTGGCTACGGGCAGCAGCGAGTTCAGGAATGGACATGGGAGGACGAGCTGGACGGTAAAGGACCCTGGACAGAGCCAGAGGAATATCGCCGCCCCAAAGCGGAGCTGGAGGCAGCGAAAGCGGAGAGGCGGCGTTTTGAGGAGCTAGCTCGGCAGCGTGAGCAGGATCTGGGTTATACCACTTGGGAGGAAATAGACAGGTGGTCGATCGACCCAGGGAGAGTGCCGGAGCCCGCCTGGGATTCCATGGAGCAATGTGCAGAGGGATACCGGTGAATGAGGTTAGCACGACGCGTTAGGAAGCCCGAGAAGAAACCCAAAAAATGTCTTGGGGGGGGGACTAAAGGGGAGTGTAGCTGGGTCAAGTAGGAGACTTGAGCCAACTCCCCCTGCTTACCGTAAGGAGCCAAGGATGGAACCAGAGCCGGTGAGGGCGGCATTGGAGGTGAGCGAAGTAGAGACTGTGAAGGATCTAATGGGGAAATTGGAGGAGAGAGAAATGAGGGATTTGCTGGTTTGGTGCATGAGGCACAACATCTGCCCGATGGAGCGTGTCAGGGATTTGATATCACCTGAGTCAGCTCTCCATACTCGTCCTGAGGTGCGGGCTAGCCGTCTGGTGAAGACTGTGCCAGCCTTACGCACCAGAACTCCTGTGCGCCTCCCTAGCCCTGCACGTCCTGTGCCAGCTCAGCGCACCAGCTCTCCCGTGGCAGCCCCACGTACTAGCTCTCCTGTCATCAGCCCAGTACCACCAGTGCCCACACCACGCACCAGGCTTCCAGTGCGTCTCCAGAGCCCTGTTCCTCCTCCACGCACTCGCCCTGTGGTGCGTGTCTCCAGCCCGGTACCACCAGTTCCGGCACCACGCACCAAGCCTCCTGTGCGTCTCCAGAGCCCTGTACGCACTGTTCCTTCTCCCCGCACTCGCCCTGAGGTGCGTGCCCTCAGCCCGGTACCACCAGTGCCGGTACCACGCACCAGGCTTATAGTGCGCCTCGAGAGTCGAGTGTGCCCTGTTCCTGCTCCCCGCACTAGCCTTGAGGTGCGTGTTTACAAACCGGTACCACCAGTTCCGGCACCACGCACCAGGCCTACTGTGCGCCTCAGCAGGTCAGAGTCGGCCGTCTGCCCAGCGCCGTCTGCGCTGCCCGTCTGCTCAGCGCCGTCTGAGCTGCCCGCCTGCCCAGCGCCGTCTGAGCTGCCCGCCTGCCCAGCGCCGTCTGAGCTGCCCGCCTGCTCAGCGCCGTCTGAGCTGCCCGCCTGCCCAGCGCCGTCTGAGCTGCCCGCCTGCCCAGCGCCGTCTGAGCTGCCCGCCTGCCCAGCGCCGCCAGAGCCGCCCGTCAGTCAGGAGCCGCCAGAGCCGCCCGTCAGTCAGGAGCCGCCAGAGCCGCCCGTCAGTCAGGAGCCGCCAGAGCCGCCCGTCAGTCAGGAGCCGCCAGAGCCGCCCGTCAGTCAGGAGCCGCCAGAGCCGCCCGCCAGTCAGGAGCCGCCAGCCAGTCAGGAGCCGCCAGAGCCGCCAGCCAGTCTGGAGCCACCAGCCAGTCAGGAGCCGCCAGAGCCGCCAGCCAGTCAGGAGCCGCCAGAGCCGCCAGCCAGTCAGGAGCCGCCAGAGCCGCCAGCCAGTCAGGAGCCGCCAGAGCCGCCAGCCAGTCAGGAGCCGCCAGAGCCGCCCGCCAGTCATGAGCCGCCCTCCAGTCCGGAGCCGCCCTCCAGTCCGGAGCCGCCCTCCAGTCCGGAGCCGCCCTCCAGTCCGGAGCCGCCCTCCAGTCCGGAGCCGCCCTCCAGTCCGGAGCCGCCCTCCAGTCCGGAGCCGCCCTCCAGTCCGGAGCCGCCCTCCGGTCCGGAGCCACCTCTCGGTCCGAAGCCACCTCTCGGTCCGAAGCCACCTCTCGGTCCGAAGCCACCTCTCGGTCCGAAGCCACCTCTCGGTCCGAAGCCACCTCTCGGTCCGAAGCCACCTCTCGGTCCGAAGCCACCTCTCGGTCCGAAGCCACCTCTCGGTCCGAAGCCACCTCTCGGTCCGAAGCCACCTCTCGGTCCGAAGCCACCTCTCGGTCCGAAGCCACCTCTCGGTCCGAAGCCACCTCTCGGTCCGAAGCCACCTCTCGGTCCGAAGCCACCTCTCGGTCCGAAGCCACCTCTCGGTCCGAAGCCACCTCTCGGTCCGAAGCCACCTCTCGGTCCGAAGCCACCTCTCGGTCCGAAGCCACCTCTCGGTCCGAAGCCACCTCTCGGTTCGAAGCCACCTCTCGGTTCGAAGCTACCTCTCGGTTCGAAGCTACCTCTCGGTTCGAAGCTACCTCTCGGTCTGAAGCTGTCTCCTCAGTCTGATGGGGCCCTTTGTGAGGGTTCCTAGGCCAAGGTCGGCGGCGAGGGTCGCCACTCAAAGCACGCTAAGGAGGGGGACAAAGACAATGGTGGAGTGGTGTCCTCGTCCAGCGCCGGAGCCGCCACCACGGACAGATGCCCACCCAGACCCTCCCCTAGAGTTTTAGGGGGTGCGTTCGGAGTCCGCACCTCAGGAGGGGGGTACTGTCACGTTCTGACCATAGTTCTTGTGTGTTTTGCTTGTTTTAGTGTTGGTCAGGACGTGAGCTGGGTGGGCATTCTATGTCGTGTGTCTAGTTTGTCTGTTTCTCTGTTTGGCCTAATATGGTTCCCAATCAGAGGCAGGTGTTTTGTGTTGTCTCTGATTGGGAATCATATTTAGGTGGCTTGTTTTGTGTTGGGGATTATGGGTGGTTGTTTCCTGTCTTTGTGTTTTCTCTGCACCAGATAGGGCTGTATCGGTTTGCCACATTTTGTTATTTTGTATTGTTGTAAGTGTTCACGTTATTCGTAATTAAACATGTTGAGCACTGGCTACGCTGCGTGTTGGTCCGATCCCTGCTACACCTTCTCTTCTCTTGAAGAGGAGGAAGGCTGCCGTTACACTTGGAAAATTACAGAAAATGATGTCATGGCTTAGAAGCTTCTGATAGGCTAATTGACATAATTTGAGTCAATTGGAGGTGTACCTGTGGATGTATTTCAAGGCCTACCTTCAAACTCAATGCCTCTTTGCTTGACATCATGGCAAAATCAAAAGAAATCAGCCCAGACCTCAGAAAACAAATTGTAGACCTCCACAAATCTGGTTCATTCTTGGGAGGAATTTACAAATGCCTGAAGGTACCGCATTCATCTATACAAACAGTAGTACGTAAGTATAAACACCATGGGACCACGCACCCGTCATACCGCTCAGGAAGGAGACTTGTTCTGTCTCCTAGAGAATAACGTAATTTCGTGCGAAAAGTGCAAATCAATCCCAGAACAACAGCAAAGGATCTTGTGAAGATGCTGGAGGAAACAGGTACAAAATTATCTATATCCACAGTAAAACGAGTCCTATATATTGACATAACCTGAAAGGCCGCTCAGCAAGTAAGAAGCCACTGCTCCAAAACCGCCATAAAAAAGCCAGACTACAGTTTGCAACTGCACATGGGGACAAAGGTCGTACTTTTTGGAGAAATGTCCTCTGGTCTGATGAAACAAAAATAGAACTGTTTGGCCATAATGACCATCGTTATGTTTGGAGGGAAAAGGGGGAGACTTGCAAGCCGAAGAACATCCCAACCGTGAAGTACAGGAGTGGCATCATCATGTTGTGGGGGTGCTTTGCTGCAGGAGGGACTGGTGCACTTCACAAAATAGATGGCATCATGAGGAGGAAAAATTATATGGATATAATGAAGCAACATCTCAAGACATCGGTCAGGAAGTTAAAGCTTGGTCGCAAATGGGTCTTCCAAATGAACAATGACCCCAAGGATACTTCCAAAGTTGTGGCAAAATGGCTTAAGGACAACAAAGTCAAGGTATTGGAGTGGCCATCACAAAGCCCTGACCTCAATCCCATAGAAAATTTGTGGGCAGAACTGAAAAAGCGTTTGCGAGCAAGGAGGCCTACAAACCTGACTCAGTTACACCAGCTCTGTCAGGAGGAATGGGCCAAAATTCACCCAACTTATTGTGGGAAGCTTGTGGAAGGCTACCCGAAACGTTTGACCCAAGTTAAACAATTTAAAGGCAATGCTACCAAATACTAATTGAGTGTATGTGAACTTCTGACCCACTGGGAATGTGATGAAAGAAATAAAAGCTTAAATAAATCATTCTCTCTACTATTATTCTGACATTTCACATTCTTAAAACAAAGTGGTGATCCTAAACTGACCTAAGACAGGGAATCTTTACAAGGATTAAATGTCAGGAATTGTGAAAAACTGAGTTTAAATGCATTTGGCTAAAGTGTATGTAAACTTCCGACTTCAACTGTAGGTATGTATGTGTGTATGTGGCTCACTGTGTAGTTAGACTGTAGACTGCTGACTGAGCTCCCAGGCCTTAGAGGTGTCGGATCAGCATCTGTCACACCACTGGACACCGAGTTTGTGTCCTCTGAGTCCTACACACACAGATGGGAATACACACCCACACACACACAGTCAGCATGTTTCTAGAACAGAAAGAGGCAATAGTAGAATAAAACGTTATCCCCAAACAAGGATTGAGTGTCTGTAGACTGTACCTGCAGTGTTCCCTCCCCTGTCTCCTCTCTGTGTACATTCCTCCTGCTGTAATACTCTGGAAGGCGCAGACACAAACACATTAAATCAGACAGTATGGGAGAGGGAAAGTGCAGTAGAGGAGGGCGAGAGAAATGAACGGGGGGGGGGGGGGGGTGAAGAGAGAGACAGGGAGGAATGTGTACCTGAAGATGAGATGCTGTTGCTGTCCTGGAGACTCTGGAAGAGAGGAGAGAGATTACCTCTCCACAACTAGACAGACAATCCTCCTCCTCCTACACACACACACACACACGACTAACCTGTGTGTTTGGGCTCCTGGTTCTGGGTATGGGTGTAGGTGTGAGATGATTTTGACTCCTGTAACTGAAATTTTAAAACTAAAACGACATACATTAAAACCACATACAAGTACTCCTTCAACCATACATGCACTTCTTTAAGCATTATCTTTACATATCTGATATTTTTGTTTGAAAGTCCACACTCAGTTCTACATGTGAATCATATCAGATTTGCACATTCACACTGATGTAGCCTCTCAAATAGCACACAGATGCAATGCTCCTGCTTCTTGAAAATGTTGGATGGTTGACAAATACAGTACTAGTTTGACTTTTAAGCCATTTAAAAAAAAAATAAGAGGGTGACGGGAATGTGGTATGACTCAGAACTCAAAAGATCAGATTCTACGTGCTGTTTGCTGTTTACACATTGGGGAAAAGATCAGATACTGTATGTATCACATATTTCAATACATCAGAATTGGGGTGGATGTGTAAAAACACAAACACACAGTTGAAGTCGGAAGTTTACATACACCTGAGCCAAATACATTTAAACTCCGTTTTTCACAAATCCTGACATTTAATCCTTGTACAAAATCCCTGTCTTAGGTCAGTTAGGATCACCACTTTATTTTAAGAATGTGAAATGTCAGAATAATAGTAGAGAGAATGATTTATTTAAGCTTTTATTTCTTTCATCACATTCCCAGTGGGTCAGAAGTTTACATACACTCAATTAGTATTTGGTAGCATTGCCTTTAAATTGTTTAACTTGGGTCAAACATTTCGGGTAGCCTTCCACAAGCTTCCCACAATAAGTTGGGTGAATTTTGGCCCATTCCTCCTGACAGAGCTGGTGTAACTGAGTCAGGTTTGTAGGCCTCCTTGCTCGCAAACGCTTTTTCAGTTCTGCCCACAAATTGTCTATGGGATTGAGGTCAGGGCATTGCGATGGCCACTCCAATACCTTGACTTTGTTGCCCTTAAGCCATTTTGCCACAACTTTGGAAGTATGCTTGGGGTCATTGTCCATTTGAAAGAACCATTTGCGACCAAGTTTTAACTTCCTGACTGATGTCTTGAGATGTTGCTTCATTATATCCATATAAATTTTCCTCCTCATGATGCCATCTATTTTGTGAAGTGCACCAGTCCCTCCTGCAGCAAAGCACCCCCACAACATGATGCTGCCACTCCCGTACTTCACGGTTGGGATGTTCTTCGGCTTGCAAGTCTCCCCCTTTTTCCTCCAAACATAACGATGGTTATTATGGCCAAACAGTTCTATTTTTATTTCATCAGACCAGAGGACATTTCTCCAAAAAGTATGATCTTTGTCCCCATGTGCAGTTGCAAACCGTAGTCTGGCTTTTTTATGGCGGTTTTGGAGCAGTGGCTTCTTACTTGCTGAGCGGCCTTTCAGGTTATGTCAATATATAGGACTCGTTTTACTGTGGATATAGATAATGTTGTACCTGTTTCCTCCAGCATCTTCACAATATCCTTTGCTGTTGTTCTGGGATTGATTTGCACTTTTCGCACGAAATTACGTTATTCTCTAGGAGACAGAACAAGTCTCCTTCCTAAGCGGTATGACGGGTGCGTGGTCCCATGGTGTTTATACTTGCGTACTATTGTTTGTACAGATGAACGTGGTACCTTCAGACGTTTGGAAATTGCTCCCAAGGATGAACCAGACTTGTGGAGGTCTACAATGTTTATGAGGCCTTGGCTGATTTCCTTTTGATTTTCCCATGATGTCAAGCAAAGAGGCACTGAGTTTGAAGGTAGACCTTGAAATACATCCACAGGTACACCTCCAATTGACTCAAATTATGTAAATTAGCATATCAGAAGCTTCTAAAGCCATGACATAATTTTCTGGAACTTTCCAAGCTGTTTGAAGGCACAGTCAACTTAGTGTAGCGGCAGCCTTCCTCCTCTTCGTCTGAAGAGGAGGTGTAGCAGGGATCGAACCAAGACGCAGCGTAGCTCATGTTCAACATGTTTTTAATAAACAAGACGAAACTGTGAACACTTACAAATAACAAACGTGGCAAACCGAAACAGCCCTATCTGGTGCAGAGAAAACACAGAGACAGAAAACAACCACCCACAAAATCCCAACACAAAACAAGCCACCTAAATATGATTCCCAATCAGAGACAACACAAAACATCTGCCTCTGATTGAGAACCATATTAGGCCAAACATAGAAACAGACAAACTAGACACACAACATAGAATGCCCACCCAGCTCACGTCCTGACCAACACTAAAACAAGCAAAACACACAAGAACTATGGTCAGAACGTGACACTTAGTGTATGTAAATTTCTGATCCACTGGAATTGTGATACAATGAATTATAAGTGAAATAATCTGCCTGTAAACAATTGTTGGAAAAATTACTTGTGTCATGCACAAAGTAGATGTCCTAACCGACTTGCTATAGTTTGTTAAAAAGAAATTTGTGAAGTGGTTGAAAAAACGAGTTTTAATGACTCCAACCTAAGTGTATGTAAACTTCAAACTTCAACTGTACATATAACAGCACAATCCAACCCCTCTTTATTATAAATGCCTTTACCTTCTCTTGTCATCCTCGTCTTTCTTGTCATTTATCTGAGAAGTTGGGTCTTTGTTGTTAGTGGGAGGAGCATCTTCTGTCTGCCCGTTAAACACCCCACTCAGAGGCAAATCTGTCAATCAATAAATTAATCAATACCAGATGTCCTGCTTCTTGGTTATTATTGGTGTGTGTGTGTAGTCTGACCTGTTCTTGGCTTCCTGCGTCGTATGGAGGCCTGTACGATGTCAACGCCGTTCTTCGTGTCTCGGTGGCGTTTGCTTCTCTCCTCATTAAACCACACCCCTGACAGTGACCTCAAACGCACTGGGTCTGCCTCTTTCTGCTGCAGGGCCCTGAAGGTTAAACATCATGTTCCCTATATTTAAGCAATAAGGCCCAAGGGTGTGTGGTATATGGCCAATATACCACGGCTAAGGGCTGTTCTCAGTCAAGACGCAACGCGGAGTGCCTGGATAAATCCCTTAGCCGTGGTTATTGCTATTATAAACCGGTTACCAACATAATTAGAGCAGTAAAAATAATTGTTTTGTCATACCTGTGGTATATGGTCTGAAACACCACAGCTGTCAGCCAAACAGCATTCAGGCTCGAACCACCCAGTTTATTATAATATCATTTATATTACCACTTATTAATGAAGGTTACTTGCAATGACAGTCAGATGTGGTTGTTTTCACAACCAAACTTAGTTGAATGCACTGACTGAGTCATCTTAGAAAAATGGGTCTGATAAATGACTAAAATGTCAAATAAAACAATGTTTAGTTATATGAATCAAGTGCTGGGCAAAAAAAAGCTTGCACCCACACTGGCCCTCTGTGGATAACATTAACAGCCCCTGGGTTTGACAGACCTCTATATTTGGAAAAACGTCACTCAATCAAACAGTCAACTTGATGCCCATAAGGGACCTAAAGGGTTAAATAATAATCACCTCTTACCTTAAACGACCTTCATCACGGGAACGCAGCTCAGAGTCCCTTAGCAACACTTCCAAGATGGAAGACTGCTCTGCCTCTGACAGGTGACTCAGGTCCAACAACTCCTCTTCTCCCTCCATCACCCTGAGAGAGAGAGAACGAGAGAGATAACCTTGTAAAGTACAGTACTACTAGTATGACAGAATGCCTGACACAGGGATCGGTTTACTACGTTTATCAGTTGGCACTTCCTCCTAAAGTGAGGCTATTGTAGAATCTCTATCGTGTGTTTGTACTGTATGGTATAACAGCATGTAAACGGTGGTCTCACCTGGGCGATTAGTGCATGCGCTCAGGGGTGGGTATAATTTGTGGAACGTTCCAACAGGAATCCGTTCCAAAAACTCCGTAAATATCAAGGTTGCCAACAAACAACGCATACAGTCGTATAACAGTAGAATGACATACCGGGTTGGGAGTGAGCTCTGTAATTACGTTTTTAACTCGGAAAAAATGTCTCTCTTCGTTCTGGTAGCCTCCGCCATTTCTCGTTCGTTGGTTTAGTTATTATTTCCGGTGTTCCTGCATTCCCCGGTGAACTCTGTTGCGCCTCAATTGGGGAATCGCTGTGGTTGAAATGTAACTAATGACCGCAAGCCCCAGTATTTTATTAGCTAGGTGGCTTGTACACAATTGTTACCGATGATACTGTATATACCTACTCGTAGTACAGAAATATGCATTGTATTTTGCCAAGTTCTTTCGGTGTTAATCCTGTTTCCCAGACATAGCAGGTAAACTGTGTCTGTGTTGTGTTGTTGAGTTCATCTTGCCTAGTTAAATAAAGATTAAATTAATTAGAACATTTCAAATATATACTTTGACCTATTTCAGGTAACCCCAAGATGCTTGATTCACTACAGCTGCTTTTGAAGAACTTTCCAGTCGTTTTTGCTTTACATTGCGACTTTTGAACGTCTGTTTATTGGACATATATATTAGTGTCTAATAAAAAAGAGCAACGTATGTAAAGCATCCTATCTGTTTTAAGGTTATAGTGTGTGTGTATATGTGTGTGTAGTGTAGGTCCTCTTGATGTCCACTAGGTGTCAGCACGGCTTCAATAATGTCACACCAGGTTCACAACATGTTTTTATGTGTAACAAATCTAATTGTCACATGCGCCGAATACTACATATGTAGACCTTATAGTGAAATGCTGACTTACAAGCCCTTAACACATATTTTTCTAAAAAGGAAATTGTTGGTTAATTAAGAAATAAAAGTTACAAATAAATAAAGAGCAGCAGTAAAATAAAAATAGCGAGGCTATATACATGGGGTACCGGTACAGAGTCAATGTGTCGGGGCCCCGGTTAGTCGAGGTAATTGAGGTGTTCCTTTCAAGTCCAGTGGTGTAAATTACTTAACAAAAATGTATTTAAAGTACTCCACTACATTCCGTTTATATCTGTGTTTTTTTGTATCTGTACTTTTACTCTTTCTGTTTCTTTACAACTTTTGATTTTACTTCACTACATTTCTAAAGAAAATATTTATTTTTTTACTCCGTACAGTTTCCCTGGCACCCAAAAGTACTTGTTTCATTTCGAATGCTAAGCCGGACAGGAAAATGGTCCAAATCACACACTTATCAAGAGAACATCCCTGGTCATTCCTACTGCATCTGATCTAGCGGACTTACTAAACACATGATTTGTTTGTAAATTATGTCTGAATGTTGGAATGTTCCCATGGCTATTACTTAAATAAACAAACAAGAAAGTTGTGCTGTCTGGTTTTTAATAATATGGAAGGTCAAATAATTTATACTTTTATCACTGATACTTTACCACAACTCTATTAAAGGACATTCTACACAAGGTGTCACTTCATTTCTTGCTATTTGATGGGAACTACCCTCTACCCCCCTACACACCTCAAGTTAGCTCTTTCATGGCCACAAAAGGCAACATCAAAAATGGCTGTCTAAAAATTGCTCTCCCTGGATTTGACCTCTCAAGCTCTGGTTTGGGGAGCAAACACCATAACCACTACTCTACCAGACAGACAGAGAACACATGTTAAGGGCTACTTCAAAATGTACACATCAAAGACAACATTTCAGAGGTTGGAGAATGGCGTGGGGGCTTGTACTTCTTGGGTCCACCAACCGTTCCTCAATCTTCTTCTGATGACTACAAGCATAGATTATGAATCTTCAAAACCTACACTATAGGATGGATGTGTTTAGGAATGGGGGACGAAATTCGAAAGGGACGTGTTTCCAATTACCAGCAAATAAACCCTAGAAATGTTATTCCAAAATCTTAATATTGGAACTTTGTCCATAAATTTGCATACTACTGTCTATAAGCTATCATAACATGTGGGTTTTGTCTTGGGGACAAGGTATCGGAACGCCTTTGAATGGTCTACAAAGCATGCCCCCAGGTAAAAGTTGGCTTTTGCAGACAAGGATTATATTGTTACTCCACGACATAATATGTTATCACAACTCTATTAAAGGACATTCTACACAAGGTGTCACTTCATTTCTTGCTATTTGATGGGAACTACCCTCTACCCCCCTACACACCTCAAGTTAGCTCTTTCATGCCCACAAAAGGCAACATCAAAAATGGCTGTCTAAAAATTGCTCTCCCTGGATTTGACCTCTCAAGCTCTGGTTTGGGGAGCAAACACCATAACCACTACTCTACCAGACAGACAGAGAATACATGTTAAGGGCTACTTCAAAATGTACACATCAAAGACAACATTTCAGAGGTTGGAGAATGGCGTGGGGGCTTGTACTTCTTGGGTCCACCAACCGTTCCTCAATCTTCTTCTGATGACTACAAGCATAGATTATGAATCTTCAAAACCTACACTATAGGATGGATGTGTTTAGGAATGGGGGACGAAATTCGAAAGGGACGTGTTTCCAATTACCAGCAAATAAACCCTAGAAATGTTATTCCAAAATCTTAATATTGGAACTTTGTCCATAAATTTGCATACTACTGTCTATAAGCTATCATAACATGTGGGTTTTGTCTTGGGGACAAGGTATCGGAACGCCTTTGAATGGTCTACAAAGCATGCCCCCAGGTAAAAGTTGGCTTTTGCAGACAAGGATTATATTGTTACTCCACGACATAATATGTTATCACAACTCTATTAAAGGACATTCTACACAAGGTGTCACTTCATTTCTTGCTATTTGATGGGAACTACCCTCTACCCCCCTACACACCTCAAGTTAGCTCTTTCATGCCCACAAAAGGCAACATCAAAAATGGCTGTCTAAAAATTGCTCTCCCTGGATTTGACCTCTCAAGCTCTGGTTTGGGGAGCAAACACCATAACCACTACTCTACCAGACAGACAGAGAATACATGTTAAGGGCTACTTCAAAATGTACACATCAAAGACAACATTTCAGAGGTTGGAGAATGGCGTGGGGGCTTGTACTTCTTGGGTCCACCAACCGTTCCTCAATCTTCTTCTGATGACTACAAGCATAGATTATGAATCTTCAAAACCTACACTATAGGATGGATGTGTTTAGGAATGGGGGACGAAATTCGAAAGGGACGTGTTTCCAATTACCAGCAAATAAACCCTAGAAATGTTATTCCAAAATCTTAATATTGGAACTTTGTCCATAAATTTGCATACTACTGTCTATAAGCTATCATAACATGTGGGTTTTGTCTTGGGGACAAGGTATCGGAACGCCTTTGAATGGTCTACAAAGCATGCCCCCAGGTAAAAGTTGGCTTTTGCAGACAAGGATTATATTGTTACTCCACGACATAATATGTTATCACAACTCTATTAAAGGACATTCTACACAAGGTGTCACTTCATTTCTTGCTATTTGATGGGAACTACCCTCTACCCCCCTACACACCTCAAGTTAGCTCTTTCATGCCCACAAAAGGCAACATCAAAAATGGCTGTCTAAAAATTGCTCTCCCTGGATTTGACCTCTCAAGCTCTGGTTTGGGGAGCAAACACCATAACCACTACTCTACCAGACAGACAGAGAATACATGTTAAGGGCTACTTCAAAATGTACACATCAAAGACAACATTTCAGAGGTTGGAGAATGGCGTGGGGGCTTGTACTTCTTGGGTCCACCAACCGTTCCTCAATCTTCTTCTGATGACTACAAGCATAGATTATGAATCTTCAAAACCTACACTATAGGATGGATGTGTTTAGGAATGGGGGACGAAATTCGAAAGGGACGTGTTTCCAATTACCAGCAAATAAACCCTAGAAATGTTATTCCAAAATCTTAATATTGGAACTTTGTCCATAAATTTGCATACTACTGTCTATAAGCTATCATAACATGTGGGTTTTGTCTTGGGGACAAGGTATCGGAACGCCTTTGAATGGTCTACAAAGCATGCCCCCAGGTAAAAGTTGGCTTTTGCAGACAAGGATTATATTGTTACTCCACGACATAATATGTTATCACAACTCTATTAAAGGACATTCTACACAAGGTGTCACTTCATTTCTTGCTATTTGATGGGAACTACCCTCTACCCCCCTACACACCTCAAGTTAGCTCTTTCATGCCCACAAAAGGCAACATCAAAAATGGCTGTCTAAAAATTGCTCTCCCTGGATTTGACCTCTCAAGCTCTGGTTTGGGGAGCAAACACCATAACCACTACTCTACCAGACAGACAGAGAATACATGTTAAGGGCTACTTCAAAATGTACACATCAAAGACAACATTTCAGAGGTTGGAGAATGGCGTGGGGGCTTGTACTTCTTGGGTCCACCAACCGTTCCTCAATCTTCTTCTGATGACTACAAGCATAGATTATGAATCTTCAAAACCTACACTATAGGATGGATGTGTTTAGGAATGGGGGACGAAATTCGAAAGGGACGTGTTTCCAATTACCAGCAAATAAACCCTAGAAATGTTATTCCAAAATCTTAATATTGGAACTTTGTCCATAAATTTGCATACTACTGTCTATAAGCTATCATAACATGTGGGTTTTGTCTTGGGGACAAGGTATCGGAACGCCTTTGAATGGTCTACAAAGCATGCCCCCAGGTAAAAGTTGGCTTTTGCAGACAAGGATTATATTGTTACTCCACGACATAATATGTTATCACAACTCTATTAAAGGACATTCTACACAAGGTGTCACTTCATTTCTTGCTATTTGATGGGAACTACCCTCTACCCCCCTACACACCTCAAGTTAGCTCTTTCATGCCCACAAAAGGCAACATCAAAAATGGCTGTCTAAAAATTGCTCTCCCTGGATTTGACCTCTCAAGCTCTGGTTTGGGGAGCAAACACCATAACCACTACTCTACCAGACAGACAGAGAATACATGTTAAGGGCTACTTCAAAATGTACACATCAAAGACAACATTTCAGAGGTTGGAGAATGGCGTGGGGGCTTGTACTTCTTGGGTCCACCAACCGTTCCTCAATCTTCTTCTGATGACTACAAGCATAGATTATGAATCTTCAAAACCTACACTATAGGATGGATGTGTTTAGGAATGGGGGACGAAATTCGAAAGGGACGTGTTTCCAATTACCAGCAAATAAACCCTAGAAATGTTATTCCAAAATCTTAATATTGGAACTTTGTCCATAAATTTGCATACTACTGTCTATAAGCTATCATAACATGTGGGTTTTGTCTTGGGGACAAGGTATCGGAACGCCTTTGAATGGTCTACAAAGCATGCCCCCAGGTAAAAGTTGGCTTTTGGTGACAAGCCGATTTTCTTCAGCCTCCTGAGGTTGAAGAGGCGCTGCTGCGCCTTCTTCACCACACTGTCTGTGTGGGTGGACCAATTCAGTTTGTCCGTGATGTGTACGCCGAGGAACTTAAAACTTACTACCCTCTCCACTACTGTCCCGTCGATGTGGATAGGGGGGTGCTCCCTCTGCTGTTTCCTGAAGTCCACGATCATCTCCTTTGTTTTGTTCACGTTGAGTGTGAGGTTATTTTCCTGACACCACACTCCGAGGGCCCTCACCTCCTCCCTGTAGGCTCGTCGTTGTTGGTAATCAAGCCTACCACTGTAGTGTCGTCTGCAAACTTGATGATTGAGTTGGAGGCGTGCATGGCCACGCAGTCATGGGTGAACAGGGAGTACAGGAGAGGGCTCAGAACGCACCCTTGCGGGGCCCCAGTGTTGAGGATCAGCGGAGTGGAGATGTTGTTACCTACCCTCACCACCTGGGTGCGGCCCATCAGGAAGTCCAGTACCCAGTTGCACAGGGCGGGGTCGAGTCTACAAAGGGAAGCTGACCAGTGGAGGCCCGGAGAAGAACCAGGGGATGCGGCTTGTGCTTGATGTGACAGATGGACTGAGGGGGCACAATGTCACGTGTTACAATTTCTTTACCTCTTATGAACTCAGCCAGCAGCTCCTGAAGAGGAAGATTACCATGGTTGGCACAGTTAGAAAGAACAAGCCTTAGCTCCCCCCTGCACTCCTCGCAACAAGGGGGGAGAGGCCTTCTCATCAAAGTTTGCCTTCACCCTTACCACCACTGTCACGACTTCTGCCGAAGTCGGTGCCTCTCCTTGTTCGGGTGGTGTTCAGCGGTCGACGTCACCGTTCTTATAGCCATCGCCGATCCATTTTTCATGTTCCATTTGTTTTGTCTTGTTTTACACACACCTGGTTTTTATTCCCAAATTACATGTTGTATTTAAAACCCTCTGTATCCCCCATGTCCTTGTCGGTAATTGTTTATTGTAAGTGCTTGTGCACTTGTGTTCTGGTGCACCACGGGTTATATTACCCATATGTCTTTGTTAATTTTAATGCCGTTACGTTTTTTTATTAAACTGCTCTGGCTATTACCGAGTTCTGCTCTCCTGCGTCTGACTTCCCTGCTACCAGATACTTCCCTGCTACCAGATACGCACTGCCAAAGAGGAACAAGAATGTGGTCCTCCTGAGGAGACTGCACAAAACGGCTGAGATCAGTGATCATGAGGACAGGAAGCCAGCCATCATCCTGGACTACAACCACAACAAAGGAGGCGTGGACAACCTGGACAAGGTGATTGGAACTTACAGCTGCGGGAGGATGACTGCCCGCTGGCCCCTGGTCATCCTCCATAATGTCATTGATGTTTCCTCATACAATGCCTTCGGGATATTGAACAAGATCAACCATACCTGGATACCTGATAAAATAAACAACATGAAGGTGTTCTTGGAGCAGCTGGGAAAGGCACTTATAACCCCACACATTCAAAGAAGGGAGCGCCTCCACCTCACAGCAGCCTCTGCAGTGCTTGAAAAAGCTGTTTAGGGGGCTGAATCTTGTCCTGATCCACCTGAGGCTGCAGATGGGGCAGGCAAGAGGAGGAGATGCCAATTCTGCCCCCCAAAGAACAGCTGTAAAACAAATGCTATGTGCTGCACATGTGAGAAATACATCTGCAAAGTCCACGCACACACACTTGCATACTGTCCTACATGTGCTAATTAGAGTTGATTGATTTATGGTCATCACATTTTTGTTTTGTATCTATTATCTTATTTTATTCTTATTTATTCTTGTTGTTTATACACCTTGCAGGTGAGGACAATGGTAAAAAAAAAATGGGAGAAGACTAGAGAAGACTTCCTCATTGTACTTGTATATCAGAATATATCACAATTTTTTCAAAAAAGCTCAAGACTGTTATTGTTCCCTTCAATAAAATTATTTCAAAACTACTTTCTGCACATTTCTGCTACTGTCTTAGGCTACACAAGTGCTCTCTCTTGAAAAAAAAATGGTTTATACCTTTGCAATACCTTAATAATAATAATAATAATAAACCTCTACTTTAGTAAAGAAAACAATAATGACAGGTGTGTTGTAATAAAAACAAGTGGTGTCCACTGACTAAATACAGTTTTTCTGGAAACCCCAGATATTCACAAAGTTTGTGATGAATGACAGGTTGTTTATTCATTCAAAATAGATTTGGACTTTATTGCTTTATTTGAGTGGTTCAGTGAATGCGGGTAATTTTTGACCCTTGGAACAAGGGGAGTAAACAGAATGTTAAGAATACACAATGGTTAAGTCAAGTATTTACAAGGTGTCTAGTCATTTCTTGTCATTAATGTCTAATTGACCACACATTAGTGCAAGAAGAAGTGCAGTCAATGCTACACAGGTGTGTGTAGTCTAGGTGCTCGTTATAAGTGCTTGAAATCATAGATTGACTCCTTTGCTGTGTTCTAGAGCATAAAGACTGTGATCGATCAAGGGTGAACTGTGAGTGAATTACTGAGCTACAAATAATATTAAGTAGTTATTTATAAATCAAGGTTAATCTAATCAGTCTCCATTTGCCTTAAAAATCATCTGCAATCTGGAACGTGACTCCAACAATTCATTGACACCGTTGTGACTGGTAAGATTTATTTGTTATAGCATTACATTTTACACATGACATGCCAAAAATCCTGTAAATATAATTTTAACATACACATGCCATCTAATTGAAGTGAAAGGATGTGACCTTCCAATCTAAAATGTAAGACTTTTCTTCACATTTCAAAAGTAGTGTAATGAAAACCTTTCACCAAATTATATTTCAGTGTCATTTCCCTTAATTTTTGCAGTCAGTCATCCATGCTATATGAAATGATAGGGTGATGAACACCATATGGGTGGAGGTCATCTGGATTTTAGAATGATCAATGGGTCAACGGTCCAATTTCTTATCTTTAGGCCCAGAATGTAACACATGCAGGTGAAATACCCTTTAATTTACCAGAATGACTGAATGCTTTATCAGACAAACATGCATGAATTACCCTAATAATCTTTTGCCTGTACAGTTATGGAAATGTACATTTTGGTGGTCTGCAGCACCACTAAGGACAATTCTCCTTTGATGTAGGATACCCTATCAGAAAACATTTAGTAATTTTTAGCTTTTATACAAAAAACAAACCTTTCTTTTCTCCTTTTTGTTGAAAGTGGCCCATTAGCTAACCACAACTTTCCTGTCCAAAGACATTCATGAACTACTAAAACTATATCTGACAATTTGTGGTAAATAAATATACTAATAATGCATCCAGTGTCTGGTTATTGATGATACTTCCCATTCTGGCCAATTGTGACCTTTGACCCCTTGCATATGGCCTTAAATTTCCACATTCTAGATGACATCCCGCCAAACTTTGGTATTTCACTGTTTGATCTAGCATGTGACTGTTTTTTCTCCGGCACTTGTCCAATGTTGGCAGGCCTATTATGCAGTTAGATGGAATGGTTGTACACGATGTAGACATAACATGTGAATTGGGATGAGGGGAAATGCCAATCAATGACAACTGAAATAGCATATATTATCTGAATATCACTAGTTGTTCATGTAGACATACGTTGAATATGTTTAATATGTGGGTGAAGCATTTCGTTTGTAGTCTTTATTCATTTGTCGTTTTGAGTGGCCTGTAAATATTTGTACATATTTTGGTAGGATGTCTGTGTAACAAATAACTAATGATCATGATTTCAATTCAGTTTAATGACATCAAACACTCACTTCTCCTGAAGGGCGCACATAATATCATTTGCCATATGTGTAAAAGCATTTAGATTTGCACATGCATGGCCTAAAATGACTTTGAACCATATTTCCTCTACATGCTGAGAATTTAATGGGTGCACTTTGGGAGAACTGAGATATTTGGTACTAATTACTGCCCAACTCCTTCCTCCCTCAATAAAGCTATCACTGCTTAGACAGGATTGGGCAGGTCAAACCAAGTGCTGCACTACATGGGTTTAACCCTTGTAGTTATTTATAATCAGTGATTACTTTTAGGAAGGAAGAAAGGAGGGATATATGTAAAGATTGAGCAAGCCACTATTGTCAGCTCAACATCCCAATCGTCTTATTTGCATATAATATACTTTTCACCTCTGACCTGTATACTGTCTGTACCATTCCACAGATATCTCGTACAGTGGAAACACTTGAGCCTCTGCGTCATCCGCGTCAGCAATAACTCATCACTCCAACTCCAGGTAAATTCATTAGCATGAAGTTTGATACCCATATAACCCCACTCATCCCCAGGGGTCAAGTGTCAACATTCAATCTAACCTGGGGCCTTACGTATCAACTGTGTCAGAGTAGAAGTGTTCCTCTCGGATCAGTTTTGCAGTTTACAACAAGAATAAGATGAGACACGTCCTAGATCAACACTGACTCTGAGATGATTTGTGGATGAAGTCCCAGGTCCCCCTCTGTTTATGTTCTGATGTTCATTTGGATCTTAACATGCCTTTTGGGGGCCCTAACTGAGATTTTGTTGGGGTGCGCCCCCACCTCACTGGCAAAACATTTTAGGCCCCTCCCTGACTGTGGAGAGAAATAAACATTTATAAAACATTTCATGCAATTACACTCATTTTGCCATGGAGCAGTATTGCAGGGAATTTCCTTAAATTTTACACATTTACCAAGACTTAGTTTTGTTAACCATATCCTGAGTGAGAGTGACTTAACAAAATCCGTATTGGGGCATTATTACTAGAAGTTTAACTGGCTAGACTAACTTACCTATCTAAATGTTTGTAGCTGACATGTGACTCAGT